>NC_056737.1:161389245-161491745 GCF_019279795.1 Protopterus annectens
CAAACCCAAAAGATTATCCTCATGCTTTAATGCTGCCTAGACTCAGAGAACAGTGAGAACATTAGTACTAAGTTTGTGCACTCTCCGAATTGATGTATGTGTCTGGTGTGTATGTATATATACGTTTTGGTGTGAACCTGTACCATTTGGTTAATAAACTGGAATTACTAAATCAAATTGTGTGCTTTTTATTTATTTTTTGTATATAATGTGACACCCCATCACTGGCCAAGTAATCAAGGAGCCTCGATCCTTAACACTTGCACTAATGAGGGATGTACATGGGAAGGATGACAGGTACACAGTATTTCCAGATGCAGCTCTCTGCATCAAGTGCAATTTCCCTTAAGAGCACACAGAGACCACAGTCAGTCTGGGTCTGGTTTCTCTCTCTTTATACAGATCCCCAGTAAGACTCCCCACTGGCACAGCTATAGAGTTATCTCTGTCCATCCAGTGCTTTGTGTCCCTGCCCAAGTACCTAACACACATACTCTTTGAGGTTTGATTTATATACACACAAACAAACACACACACACACACACACACACACACACACACACACACACACACACACACATATGCCTGGGAAGGGCTGGCACAGGTTTACTAGCTATGCCCCCTTCTGCCTGCCCAGACTATAAGGTAGTTATTGCTGCCATCAATCACTCTTTATCAGCTACTTTAAGGCCCTTAACAAAGGGTGTCCAATCTTACTGTGTAATGTTACTATCAATACAAATGGTAGTTTGACCAAGAGCAAGGCTATTATGAGTGGCCCACAGTGTCACCAAATAAATATGAAAATACTCTCAGAACTTAAATATGTCTCACAAACATCATCCACAATGATGGGTTTAAATATATTTAATAATAAATAATAAAAGAACAAGAAAATACTCAGTAAATAGTCACAGTTACATCAGAGTTCAAAATCACAGGAAATATTTAAAACAACATTGCAGGACAGTCTCCAATAAATAAAGAAAACATCTAAGTTATACTTCACTATATTCCTGTCTGAATCTAAAAGAATTACTAAACCCTAGTTAACTTACTTACACAGCAAGAAAAGTGTGGTGAATGGGTTTTCCAGCTGATGTCTGGTCAAAGACAAATTCGGAATGCTCTGTCTCTCTCAGAGAGTTCTTAAATTAATATCTCAAACATTACTGCTGGGTTAGCTTGCAGGATGACAGCTCTTCTTGTCATTTGACTTTAGTTCCCAAGCTAAACCCCCATTGCTAGAAACTACCAGCGTTTAGCACCTCCCTGTGAAAATACATAGCCCTCAGATCTTTGCAGCTGCTGGAAGACATAAAACTATAAAACACTTACAAGACAATGCAGAAGGCTCCCCAGTTTTAGGTGTCCTGTCTCCTTGCTGCATTGATACCAACTTTTACGGAGCAGTTATAAAGTCATTTAATTTCAACTATTTTTCTGAAATTTTGCAAGTTAACCTTCTATGTTCCGGTTTCCACTGTTAACATATATACATTTACACAGTTACAATAGTTTATGCACATTTCGGTTCTCTTCCAGTAGTGTACACTGTGGACACATCTCTAAGCTGAGTACTCTACAAAATATCTCTTCAGCACACGTCTGTACAAACCATCTTATATAACATACAGTTCTAATACATTTGTAACACAAGCATATGAATCATGCTGATATTCACAAATGACATAAGATTATTTACAAAATTCCAGCTAGCTGCACTAGCAGTACCTCCTTTTGTCACATAAAGGTGTACTGACATTGAACTAAATACCCAAATCTCAACATTTAGAAAGATAACAACAGAACTCCTCCTTTGCAAAAACTAACACTCTACCATGTATGCACTGATCGAAAATCCTGACACATGCAAAATTTAAGATAAACATATCCTGAGATATCGCAAGCCCCTCTGCACCCCCTACATCCCATGATAATTACAGATACTAACTCTAAGACTGCGCAATCTCCGAAAAAGTGTATATTTCTCTACCCTGAGAATTGTGCGATCATGTACCCCTGTTGATCATCTGTTTAGTCAATCAAATTTTGTCGGCTAAACAGATGTTGACCGAAGGTGGAGTCAACCAACTTCGATCAACCAATATATTAAATACATATATATATATATATATATATATATATATATATATATATATATATACACATATATACAGAGAGAGAGGTATGGACAATGCATTGCAGCCTAGTCCAAGTGTTCCTTAAGGGTAATGCAGGGGGGGGGATTAATAATAATACAGTTTTTGGTGAGTACAAGTTGGGACACATGAATTTATTTAACATAACTGCCTGTATGAATTACTTGGATTTTTACCCTTTTTTGTGTAGGTGTATGTGTGTGTGTGTGTGTGTGCATGTGTGTGTGTGTGTGTGTGTGTGTGTGTGTGTGTGTATACATACATACAGATATATATATATATATATATATATATATACACTCATACACACATTTATCTTATATATATATATATATATATATATATATATATATATATATATATGTGTGTGTGTGTGTGTGTGTGTGTATAGATAGATACAGATTATATTACGTCACAGATTTTGGTTTGGTATGACTCTATCCTCATGTGTTGCCAAAATCTGACCATTTCCTTTCCCCTCCCTTAGGTTTTCCTGACCCTGGGAATTTTCATATGCACATACAACTTCACACTTGCTTTTTCTTTTAGCGTGTCAAACTACATGGCCTGAGGGTAATTTGCTCTCTTATCTCTTTTCTCAAAGACTTTCTAGACTCAGTACACATAGTTGCTCAGTCCTAATAACACCTCTGCCCTTAGCAGCAGAGCTCTTTTTTGGGTTATGATAACAACCAAGCTTCTCCTCTCTTTGTTCACAACATTTGACACACAGTTTAGTTTCACTGCAATCTGTTTTATTATATACTATAGCAATTTAACAAAAATGCGGGACATGATGTTTCTATTGTTATTTGACATTATAACTAGCACATTGATCAAGAGACTGATAGAAAGTGAGTCTGTATATACTTAGATGAGTAGTAAACAGCAACAGTCACAATAAAGACACAAACTAAGTATGTTCCACTGATGAGGCAAACAAATACAACAAATGATATAAAATGAAAGTTAGATTATTCCTGAGTGGTATACACTTTCTATACAAATGCATTATGGGAAATAGCAGTTACTATCATGCAGCAATGCTTGATCAGTAGCTTTCCACAATAGAGAACATTCACCTTCCTTATTAATTCATTCACTTTCTACAAACTAATAATGCTGACATCAGTTAAAGAACACAAACCACAACTCCCACAGAATCACCCAAGTAAAAAAAGCAGATTCCAGACTACAAACACAGTAGACTTGCCTTAAATCCCAAGCAAGTGCAATGTTTATCTGCCATACTTAAGTGATACACAAATGCAACATTGCAATCCAAGTGCAGCAGCATGCAAACCCATGCAACATTGTTTTTTACATTGCAGAATATCTCCTACACACAAAAGCTAAGGACTGAAACATTGTCTCCAAAAAGTCTTTTCTCCATGTTTGCAACTAGAAATAAGTATAGAAAACAAGTCAAAAGATATTAAAAGGACAGCTGAATGATCACAGCAGCAAGAAGTTGACATTTTTAAAAAGCAATTGCTTGCTCTGTTTTGAAAAACATTCTGTGAACATAGCTTATACTGATTTATTTCATATAGTTGAGATCAATGTGGTACTTACAGAACCAACTTATTATTCATCAATTATCTCTACTAACACTTGTATCTAACATCTGCATTATAAAATTAATAGTTCTTCTCCCTTCATCTCTGTCATTTTTTGCTTTAAGCTGAAAAATGTATCTGTATATAAAATAAAGCTTCCTTTAAAATACCAGTGTCAAAGTTTTAGTGTCTCCATACAGTAGTATACTACTCTTATTTAAAATGATATTCTGAACCATGTCTTTTGTAGTCAGTCTGATAGCTGCCGTTATACTCATCTGAGTCCCCTGGAGTTTGCATCAAAACTAAGACACATACTAAATAAATACTGACATTCAGACATGATTTACTATAAACTCAACAAGAAGGCAACTGCAACAGAACAGTCCCGCAGGCCTGCTGTGTGAACCCTTCCACACATTTCTAAATGGGATTAACAAAAGCAATTTTTAGACATGTGCAGTGCAGATCCAGTACGGCAGATAATGTACATACTACCATCTGCCACAAAACAAATCTATTTTTGCCTCAGAATTTTTAAAATATATCATAATATTAACAACAATGCATTATTATAATACATAATATAAAACATTAGAAGACAGTAAATTAATGAAGAAACTAGATTAAAAATATTATCTGAAAGATAAACAGATATACACAGCCATTAAAACAGATCCACAAGTAAATGCAAGTATTGCTCATGTACACATAACACACACACACACACACACACACACACACACACACACACACACACACACACACACACACACACAGCTCTGTGTGTGTGTGTGTGTGTGTGTGTATACATGTCAACAACATGAACTACATGAATTAGCTTTACAGAGTGCCTGTTTAGTGGAACGTTTATATTGCAGAAAAAGGTAACTGGGTTTATATAAACTGAATAAGAGGACGCTCGACTAGTAGTACTGTTAGTTTTTTTTTGTTAGCAAAATTCACTGAATGGAAAAGGAGAGATTTTGTTTTTCTTTGTGCAGCAGTGTAAATTTGAGGGAATGAAAGTACAGTTAGTTTCTTTTTCAACCTGTAGTAACCAGTGAAAGTCATGTTGATGTTTCTTTAGTTTGATACTTTTACCTGTATTCACACACACACACACACACACACACACACACACACACACACACACACACACACACACACACACACACACACACACACACACACAGACACACACACACACGCTCACATACACACATACATGTATTTATGTATTCATCATCATCATCAGCTCCCTTTTTCCAATTTTTTTCTACATGGGATCGGGATATCGTGTTAACTGTCGCCAACTCTCTCGATTCAGTCCCACCCCTCCTGCCTTCTACAACACTCATGCCTGACTGTTGCAGATTTTCTTTCACACAATCCATCCACCTCTTTGCTGGATGTCCTCACTTCCTCTTACCTTCTTCCTGTCTGTCAAAAAACTTCTTCACCCTATTGTCTTCTGCTTTTCTGCATGTGTACACCGTAATCTGTTCTCTTTGATCTTTTCTGCAATTGAAGCTACTCTGGCTTCTGCTCTTATGTCCTTATTTCTTCGTCTGTCCCACAGTGTGCATCCTACCACCCTTCTTAGGCACTTCATTTTCATCATCTCTAGCATCTTCAACTGTTCTGCCTTTACTGTTCAGGTTTCTGTACCATACAGTACTACTATTCACACCACTGTCTTGTACACCTTACTTTTCATCTTCTTTGGCATTCTTCTGTCATAGACTACACCTGACACTCTATACCAGTTGGCTGCAGCCCCTCTGATTCTAGCTTTGACTTCTTCATTCAGACTTCCCTTCTCCGCAACCACCCCTCCCAGAAACTTGAAGCTGTTTAGCTGTTCCATTTTCTTCCCTTCTAGCTCTATTTTCAGCTTCTTCTGATTTCCCCAATTTGCCGCCATTGCCACCATCTCATCTGTGCTTAGTTTCAACCCATGTGCCTTCAGTTTTGCATTCCATTCTCCTACCCTTTGAAGTTCTAGCTCAGAGTCTGCCTGTAATGCCACATCATCTGCATACAGCAACTCTGTTAATCTTTCCCCTCTGACCTGTTTGCTAATGTAGCCCATCACCAGTATGAATAGTAGTGGGCTCAGAGCTGAACCCTGGTGTACACTCACTCCCACTGGGAACCCCTCTGTGAGGCCGAAAACTGTTCATACTTGAGTCATTGGGTCCTTGTACATAGCCTGCACTAATTCTACCAATATTTCTGGGACTTCAAACCACCGCAGTACTGCCCAGATCAGCTTTCTTGGGACCTTGTCATATACCTTCTCCAAGTCTAGGAATGCCCAGTTGGACTCTCTCCTCACCTCTAGCTTTTTCTCAAGTATCTGTCTCACTGCATACATCAGGTCAATTGTGCTGCATCCTGATCTGAAACTGAACTGCTCAATCTAACATCTTACATTATACTACTCTGTGTATCTGTTTATCAATCACCGTCTCCAGAACTTTCATGCAATGTGACAAGAGTTTGTTGCCTCTGTACTGCCCACAGTTGTGGATGTCCCTTTTGTTCTTGTACACTGGGATGAGTATGCTTATTCTCTAGACATTTGGGATATGCCTTTCTCTCCACACTGCTATTAGTACTCTCAGGAGCCATTTCTTCTCTATCTCATCCAGCATCTTTATCATATCCGCTGTGACCTCACCTGAGGCTGCTGTTTTCCCTGGCTTCATTTCCTTAGTGCTGTTCTTACTTCTTCTAGGGTGGATTCCTCTTCTTCTCTCATCATAGGCTGCTTCTGGGGCAGTAAAGGTTCTATGTTTTTTTTTTCATTCAGAAGCTGCTGGAAATACTCCTTCCATCTGCCTCTGATGTCCTGTGGGGTGGTGAGCAGGTTGTTACTAGCATCCCTTATGAAGGGTGTCTGACTATCTTCTTTATCTTTCTGACTTTGCCTTGCAACCTGATATAGTTTCTTTGTGTCACTTAGTCAGTGACTTTCCAGAAGATGGTAGAGTGCCTCCAATGCCCTATTCTTTGTTATTGCTAAGTCTTTCTTACCCTCTTTGTTAGCCAACCAGTAGTCCTTCCTAGCCTGGTCAGTCTTTTCTATCTCCCACTTCTTCCTGTACTCCTTCTTTCTTTTGACGACTTCCTGGAGTTCTGCATTCCACCACCAGCTTTCCTTATGTACCTCCATATCTAGCTCAGCCACATATCTTTTCTGTAGTCCTAACACATGCTGTTTTTAGGCGCTGACATTTTTGTTCAACTCCACCTATTTCCCCCTCTTCTTGGGGTGCTAGAGCCCTTAGTAATTCCTTGAACTGTTGTACTTTCTCTCCAGTACAATTATAGCTATCATACATATATCTACATATGTACATGCATAAGTATAATGTCTGGGTATAAACTGACAATTGACAGCACATCCACACTGATGGACTACTCAGCAGACTGCTAGTTTGAGACTTCTAGAAATGTATAGAGCTACACTTATAAAAGATTAATTAGCTGTAATGAGCATAATGTTATTTCTTTTTAGACACTGTCATACTAGTTTACTTTTTAGGTTTCTGAGCACACTAATATTATCATATTTCTGGGATTTTTACTACAAACTACAATTAACATGCCACTGTATAATGCTGAAAAAAGACTGAAGACTGACTAAGCTTCTAGATGGTCAGCAAAACAAATGTAGTATATGCATAACACATATATACACACACACACACACACACTCACACACACACACACACACACACACACACACACACACACACACAGTTGAAACTCAAAAAGCAGACTACATATTTGGTAGAAAAACTTTTGTGAGTGCAAAAAACAGACAGAATGCACGAGTGTATGCTCATTTGTGTGAATAATATAAGTTTGAATTTAGTTTTATATAGTGTAGGTAAGCAGGGGCAAGCAGGAAAATCAATGTTTAAATGAAAAAGTGGTGGTTGTGAAGATATGCATGACTTATAGCAGTTACTGTGGATATGCAAGTGTTTGTAGTTTAGGGTTAGGTAAGGGAATAGATTCAGTATTGTATATGTTTTGTGTTGTACAGTGTTCTGTGTCCTTTTGTCTTGTGTAGTGTGACTGCTAGGAAAAGGGTTTTTAGTGAAGTAATGTGTAAAGTTAGGTTGGGACAGATGTAGAGTTATGGTTAGGGCTAACACATGAGTAAGGTGGAGGAAAAAGCCTTTCTGCTCACCTTATTTATGTGTGCTAACCCTAACTGTAATACTTACCCTCACACCATAGCTCTCAACCTTCCAGCTCCAAAATGAGGAACACTAGCCCTCATAACATGAAACAAATGGACAAAATGTGGAACACATACTAATGGCTTACTAACAACTTCAACTAGGAAGGCCATAGGATGGTTAAAATATGCTGGTTTTACTTATAAAGAAGATCTTTTAATGAATTAATATGATTCATTTCTATTTACCATGGATTTCACTTAAAAAATTCCTAACATTGAATGTGTGACAGGGTCTTTCAATGTGGAACATTGAGGAACTTTGAGGAACATGAACTTTTTAAGACCCCAAATGAGGTACATTCCTCGTAATGAGGTATACTTGAGAGGTATGCGTCATACATTATATTACAAAAACAATTTCTTTAACACCGCAACTACCAAGATGACAACTGATCTCAGTTTTATCCGAGGTTTACAGAGAAAGTGCTTTATAAGTGCGACATAAATATTAAGTGTTTTGTGGTTCTCTTTTTGTTCTACCAAATAAATACATATATTTTATACATATATATTATGAATATATGTATGTAGCTGTATATATTATATATATATATATATATTATATATATATATATATATATATATATATTATATATATTTATTCTTTTTTTATACACACACACACACATTCTAAATAGAAGATATGGTTTATCTACCACAGGAAAAATCAACCACTATGCTGTCAACATACTTTGGTCAGGAATACAAACAGCTGACAGTTGTGCAATAAAGGACAATCCCCAGAGTTGGAGAATATGCCCTTTCCATAGGGAATGTGCAATCTCAGAGTAAGTCTATAAAATTAGCGGGGGGGGGGGCTTGCCCTCCTGCAGAACCCACTGTTTTTTTAACTCTGCATGTTTTGAGGAGTAACCATGATGCATATGCAGTAGTAAGTCGACCTGTGCATTTTGACATTATTGTTCCAGAATTAGCCATGTTGACGTAACATCAGTTTGGCAGACAACACTAGATAAAATTAACCACAGTGGTACATCATGATCTGATGAAGACTGGTTAAGACCGAAAATGCTCACACACACACACACACACACACACACACACACACACACACACACACACACACACACACACACACACACACACACACACACACACACACACACACCTTGCCAGAGATAAAGTTTCAAAAAGCAGTCTTGGTAATTTCATAGTATCTGTTAGATGAAGTGTTCTATGATGCCACTTTCGCTAAAAAGTGAACTTGAACAGCATGGAAACCAATGTACATGAGAATATATACACTAACGGCTCTTTTGTCTTTTTTCTCAATAACTCCCTTGACTCACATACAGTTGATAAAATCTGACTGTCATCTGTTTTATTACATACTATAGTAATGCAACAAAAATGCAGGACTAGATGCTTACATTGTTATTTGACACTACACCTAGCACACTGATCAACATAAAAAGAAGACAAAAGTATCATTTATCAATGAAATTGCTACACCCAGTGATTATTGTGCCTTAAGTACAGAGATGCACAGTCATAAAATACCAGGATTTGCAGTCATAAATGAGGACAGTGTGGATGAAGGATAGATACCCAGACAGCTCCAATAAGTAGTAGGAGTAATAAGTCACATAAAAAAGAATTTACACTCTTACTTAGATATGCTACCAATACATTTAACTCCATATGAATTGCAGAAGGAGTCGATTCTGGGCACATTGCTGGTGCTGCGAAGAGCACTTCTGGCTAACATCAAAGAATGAAACAGTACTTATTTCATGAACGTTAATCATACTTTAACTTAGTATGGGGTCCATTCCCATCAAGGTATTAGAATCTCAAAAGACTTGGAGACAATAAACCATCATAAATCAATAGACACATACACAGTGAGCTTGTACTTGCTTAGATAATACATAAACAAGGAGTAAACAAAAAAAGCAGGCGCAATAAAGATGCAAAGTATGTATGTACCACTGCTCTAATCATTGTAATTACTGTAATTACGTAAATGTGATCTGTTTAAGTACTCTTGGATTAAAGCCGTTGTCAAAATTTACATGTATTTTTATACAGAAAACAGAAAAGTATATATTATTTGTTACTGCAATACATAACTTAGATCTGATGAAGCTCTGCCAAGGGCAAAAGCACTCATCTCTTGCTTTAACTTAATAGGTTCATATATAAGAACTATTCTAGATGCCCTTGTGGGCCATTTTAAGCCTAGCAAAGTTTCCTTTCAAAGATGAGAATTAAACCTAGTACCTTGTGCCTGTGAAGTAAAGGCCTTAATCATTATACCGACCTCCAAACCCATGGTTTAAACAAGCAATGCCAGCTGGAAGCCTGTTTTCTTATTTTAATAAGAATGCAAAGTGATCTTTGACATAAGAAGTTATGACAACAGTCTATTTTGGTAATTTGTATGCCGATATCTTTCTGGTACAACATTTCCCTTTTTCCTTTTTTTTTTTTGCTATATGTCTATCTGTAGGCTAAAAACTACCTCAGGAATGTAGGCTTAGGCTCCTTAACATCCTGACAGATCAACAGCCAAATAAGTACCTATGAACCTAAATACACACGCACAAAACACACACACACACACACACACACACACACACACACACACACACACACACACACACACACACACAGAGACGTATATTACATATGGGTCTACTTCATTTCGTTGAAAACTCATTTCATTGAAACTCAAATGACTGAAAGCTAACTTCACTGAAAACTCATTTAGTTGAAAGTTATATATGGCCTTTTCCCCACTGTACTGCGATCCTGGAGTTAGTATATATAGTAAGGAAGGATGTGGGGGGCACCTCCACTGTCACTAATCATTTTAGCATCCTTGCATCAGACAACACTGTCATAGAAGTAGTGCAGGAAACCAAACTTCTAGGAGTTATCATTGCCAATAAACTTTCATTCGACCCCCATATACAGCAAAATATAAAGAAAACATCAAAAACTGGGACTCTTGTATAGAAACAAACATTTCTTTACTGCAGCAACTAAAACTACCCTTGCAAAAACATTACCCTTGCAAAAACATTTTTACTTCCCTCCCTTCTTTATGGTGCCCCTATCCTAACTAGCTTACAAACATCTACCCTAACTAAACAAGATGGAACAATGCTACAACAAAGTTGCAAAGTTTGCCACAAGCTCTAAATATCACACACACCACTGTAAACCACTCCTAGAATTAAACTGGCTTGAACTCCCCAACCATCTTGCCTTTATTAATCTTATTTTCAAGCCTACAGCCTGCCCTGCACTAGCCAGTCAAGCCACACCCTATACATCAAATCGATCCCTACGATCAGAAGACAAAAATCTCGTAGCTATCTCAAAACCCACAAGAAAACTAGGTCACTCTCTGTATTCATACTCTGTCTCTGTACTTTGGAATTCACTAACTCTAACTACCAGGTCTATGCCTGGCCTAACCCATTTCAAAGCCACTTTAAAAAATCATCTCAAAACTATGTGGCTCTGCTCCTGCATAAAGCCTGCCTAATGCTCAGCTCTTTCTCTTCTTCCACACTAGCCTCATCCTCCTCTTCTGTCACATTTCAATCCCTCACAGTCTGCATGATCCTAAGGCTCTTTTAACTCCTTCTCTGTTTCTATACCATATCCTTAAGCTACTGATCAGGCTGTATTGCTTCTATTCTTAATTCTCTCACTATCATTCTGCATCACTAACTTTCTGGCTATTATTTTCCTAACTGAAACTAAAATTCTATTTTTCATGTAGTATAACAGTCAATCTCACACATTGCACTACCTAGGTACTAATTTTTTGGACACTATCTACATATTGTCTATAATGTTGCAACTCTATAGAATTGTCTAGATTTGTAATATATATTGTAACACCTTGCAACGTAATTTGTTCTTTCAACTTATTTTGCTTAGTATTTCTAATGTCATTTGTATTATGTTGTATTATATTGTATTTGTATTATACCATATGTGGATCTTTTCTCCCCGGGCCACTGCTGAAAACAGGTTCTATAGACTCGGTCAGACCACCTTGGTAAACAAATGTCAAATAAATAAACACACACATATTTATATATATATATATATATACATATACACACACACACACACACACACACACACACGCATATATATATATACATGGGTCTCCTTCAAAACACCGAAAGACCAGAACATTGAAAGTGTTTTGAAGGAGACCAAAACAACAAAACTGCAGAACACTAAAAAGCGCAAAATTCAAAATCCCGGTGTTACAGGATTTTGATTTAGCACTTTTGGTGTTCTTCTGTGGGTAAGTATGCATGTGTAAGTGTATTTATGAGGGGTAGTGCTGTGTGTAAGTGTGTGTTGTGACTGTGGTGTGTGTGTGAGGGACTGTAGTGTGTAGGTGTGAGTTTGCCTTGTGTGTCTGTTTGTGTGATCTCTGAGTTAGAATATTAAAGTGGGGGGTGTGGGGTGTGCAGCCCCCCACCTGGGGGATGCAGGGGGGCTTGCCCCCCTGCCTATTTGTAGTGTAGGGTGGTGTGGTTGGTAGTTTTGGGCAGTTGTGTATGTATTTGTGTATGTTTTTTGCGTGTGTTATACTTACGTGGTTTTTGGTGTTGTGGGGTTTCGTTGTTTTGGTCTCGGTGTTTTGGTCTTTGGTGTTGTGAGGTTTCGTTGTTCTGAAGTAGACCTATATATATATATATATATATATATATATATATATATATATATTATATATATAGACACACACACACATATATATGAAGTTGTTACAGTAGTGCAGCAGATAGCATTTTCACCTCACAGCAAGAAGTTCCCTGGTTTGATTCTTGGCTGGGCTGCCTTCTGTGCAGAGTCTGTATGTCCTCCCTGTGTTTGCATGGGTTTCCTCCACGTGCTCCAGTTTCCCCCCACATTCCAAAGAATGCAGTAGGTGGAATGGATACACTAAACTGACCATAGGAGGGAGGGTGCGTGCGAGTGTGCAGAATGGAAGAACAACACAACCGTTGCAGGGATAGCTACTTGGGGGTGTGAACCATGGCTCTTTGTGATTGCCACTGTTGAAGTGCCACCCTGAACCCATGCATAATATCATGTATAATGCCATCACAGAAGAAACACCTGTTGTATAGTTGTACAGTGTCACTACAGATCAATTACCTGTTTGTATAAAGTTTCTTTGTTAAAAAAATAGGTTTGGTCATGAATATCTTAAATGTATCTGCTTTGCCCATTTAGACTTTCCTGGTCAGCAAAGACAGACAAATAAATAAGTTGCACTGTTATGTATTAGTATAGCATCAGCAAAGAGCAATGTTACGAAGTCTCTCCACTGCTCAACAATCTTAGGATTAATAGGCAGCGGTGTGGGGGGATGCAGTCCCTCCTCTAGCAAAAAAAAACAGTTGTTCTCTTAATTTGTCTTTTTTTTCAACAGTACATACATTTGAAGAAATTAGTCACTTGCCCATGTATTTTATCACAGAAAGGGACATGTAGATATCCAGCTGATTCAAAAACACTACACCAGCTGCATACTGGCCTGTCTCAATGAGATAACTTATGAGACTAGAACAGGGGTGTCCAACCTTTTCAGTTGCAAGGGCCGCATTGAGTCAACAGAAATGGTCTGGGGGCAAACGGCAGGTGAGGACCAAAAAAAAAAAAAAAAAAGGTCTCACATTAACACAGGTTTATGCGGACTAATGTGGCTGTATTTTAGGTTAATTTGAACAATAAATAAATTAATAAATATAAATAAATTAATAAATGCATAATATTTGCCCTAAAATTCAATATCTCATTCTAATTATTTAAAAAAACTGTTATTTTAAAAACTGCTCTTATAAACTTAGAAAGTTGCAATAACAGGATTTGAGTTGAGGATGCATTTTCTGAAGTCCTCTTACAAACAAAAAAAATGCAGAACTTTTGTCACTTCAGCCAGTATCTTCATCAACAGTTAAGAAACTATTCCAACATTAAAATTAAGCTCACTAGCTCCAGATAATTTCTTAGTGCGAGTTTTCTAATAAAAAGCTGTTTATATAGCAAATCTTATGAGATTCTTATGAATCACTTTATAACTGACTCATACATCCATAAACGATATATAAACATTCGTGTTATCCCCATTCACAAGAAGGAACATGACTCAAATTATCATATTTCCCCATTGCTACATTATCATTACTTGCAAAGGTTGCAGAAAGATGCATATGTACACAGATCATCACTTTTTAACAGAAAAGAATATGTTATTCTTAATACAACACAGCTTTACACCAACCCATTGCACTGAATCTGCCCTAGTAGCATTCCACAATACCATCAACCAGAATCATAATAAAGGACAAAAACCTTGACCATTGCTAAGGATACATAATATCAAAAACTAGTTATGCTTGAGCTTTATTATATTGTGAATTATGAGTCATCGGAGGTATATTCTCAAATACCTTCATGCAAAACTTTGCTCAGATGCAAAAACTAATTTAGTCTTCATTTTTGAAGTACTGAGGAGTGCGGATTGAAATATGTAACTTAACTAATAACCTGAAATTCTGGAATTAAAATTTGAGTCATGGAGGCAAGAACACAAAACAAACCATTTCTAGGCACATAGTTGAATTATCCTGGCTAACAAATTAAATGAATGAATGCTTAAACTCACCCCAAAGATAATGCTATAAGGGTGATATGTATATATGTGAGTGTGTGGTGTGTGATATGTAGCATGGTATGGGGGACCGTTTGCAGTAAGTCCTGCTATCAGCCTTGGTTGCTTTTCAGATGGTAATGAAAACTGTGCATAAATGAATAAATAAATTAATGCAGTTTGTTTAGAAAAGAGAAAATTCATGCAGCTCCACCCTCCTTTCAGCTGCTGTTCCATCCTTATGCTTTTGTCATATACATAGTAAAAAGTAAGATTATTGCATTTGGCTAAATAGAAAAGATCTCCGATTCTTTTGCAGTGTTTGTCTGATAAAATGGCTTACTAGTGTATCAACATAATCCAAGATGTAACAGTTACATACAAAATTGCATGATACTGACATCAGGTTTGTTCTGCCCCTCGCAGTGGTGCTATCTTTATTTTACTGACTGGTGTACACTTACAATGCATCAAATTAAAATATTTTTTTTCTTCATGTTGTAGTATTGGCTCATTACATACAAACTGTCTGCTCGAGCAATAAGATCCTATATAACCCTGCAACTGTCATTTCTCCCACTTTCTGCAACACACAGGAACTTGAGAGGACACATAGGCCCAATCTCCAAAATCTACAGGAAACTGAGAGGATAATAAGGTCAACAGCCTCTTTATGGAGTAAGGTGGACAAAGTGGGGAGGACATACAAGGGATGGGTTAGTCTTGATCTACTTGCTAAGGCAACCTCACATTCTACCTCTTCTGTTCAGCTAAGGGTACTCCTTGGCACACATCACAAAATGTCCTTTATATACACCAGAATAAAATTAAAATCAGAAATTTACATAACAAAATCACTGCTGCAGATGCCCAGATAGGATGAATGGACCCATCTTCTCCACATCCCAAAATTATGGCAGAATGAGGGGCAGGAGGTCTATTCAGTGTGGATGGAAGGAACTACATTAACCACAAGCTGTGGAATTTCAGTGCCAACTTAATTCTGCTTTCTCAAGCAGCACTACTGTAGGGCATTTTAAAAGTCACAAAACACAACATGAACATAGGTCATAGAAGGTGAAAGACCTGCCTTTTGTGGCTGAAAGGATGCAGTTGTTAAAAGTTTGATCTATTCTAGCTGAAGTGGTTCAATGGAATATTACAGGTCAAGTGAAAGGTTAGCTCAATTATACCTACACAAAGCAGTCCAAGGCCGATAATAAACTAATATAAGGTATATGCGCTACTGTATTTATGCAAATAAAAAACTGCTTGACAGCATTTGCTTTGGGAATGTACACTGTCCATGGTTACTCAATATGCGACGTACTCCCCCATTCCCTCTCATATTCCAGGCTTTCGATTGCCCATTTTGTTGTGGATAAAATATTTTATCAAAACACATGCATAAAATACTTAACCAACAGTTTATAGCACAGTCCAACTTGACCATCCAACCAAGGAGAACCACAGTGTTAGAAGAAAGTAAGCCATAACTGGCAAGCATCTCTTCCAGTACACAGCTAAAACTGTGGCCCTGAACTAATTCAGGCATTACTAAAAATTGGGCTACATACAGAAAACTACAGAAGTTTACTGCAATTGACTCATTACCTAAGCAAGTCTAAATAGATGCTAAATTTGCTGCCAATCTTCCAAATTCTGCACATTACTGCCCAGCACTGCACACAATAAAAATGTCTAAACTTAAAAAAATACTTCTTCCCTCAGCTCAAAATACTTCACACAGCATTTATCTAAATTAGCATCTAAAAATAAACAATTAAAAATATGCACAAATTCCATTAAGATCTCCCCTAAACAAAATAATGCAGCAGACTTCAAATCTAGCAGTCATCGTGGGGACCAGATCTTGAGGTGGTGATCTTAATTAAAAGTAGTTTTACAGTTGGATACAAATCACAAAAACGGACATGCAGATCTACACCAGAACACCAGCATTATCCATTCTAAAAATTAACATACTGAACTGCTGCCAATAAAGGGACAGGTGTATATACCTAAAAATTACACACACTGATTTGCAGAATGAATGATAAGTTTTTGATTCCAATATGAGTAGATCATCACTGTTACTCTAGTATCCTCTCCCATCATTTCTCCTCCTTAACCATACATTTTAAGCTTGGATGGCACAGTGGAATCCTACAGTTAACTAGTAGTTAAAAAAAAAAATCTGTACACTTTAAACTCACAAAATTACTTACCTTACCTTTTGCTATGTTGTAGTGTAACTGTAGTCAGTGTGTACTCCGAAATAAAATAAATCCTCTCTCCACGATCTCGGCTCCTTCCTTCAGCTACCAGAACTATAAAACGCGACAGTGGCGAACACACGAACAAAAAAAAAATTAAATTTAAATGTAGATATCCAGCTGATTCAAAAACACTACACCAGCTGCATACTGGCCTGTCTCAATGAGATAACTCCTGGACTAGAACAAACTGCTTACACATGGAAGTGTACAGATCCCCATTCCCAACTGATGTGTTCCACAGCTAACACAATTAATCAGTAAAATCAGCACAAAAAGACAAAAAAATATTCCAGAGGAAAACTCCTACCAGTCACAAAACCTCCAGTGGATGCAGGCAAACCCGTTCATGCACACTGATGCTGCCAAGTTTCTTTCAATATGAGCTTATGAAGTTAATTTCTAAAATCCTGGCTACACCTTTGCTGGCTTAACACCTATGAGACAGTAAATATTTGTCCCAAAACACAGCAAAATGCTACCTCCATCGTTGTCATTCCACTCTGCCTTATCTGCTGTCCTTCAAAACTTTTACCCCCCCCCCCCCAAAAAAAAATCAGTCATCAAAACAGCACTAGCAGCGTGTGCTCCAGAGCTGCTGGTACTAAAGTAACCTAAACACTTTTTATACAATCCTAATAAAATCATAGTGGAAAAGCAGTTTTGATGGAGGAGACATAGTCTAAATTGCACCTCAATAAACATACCTCTCACTGTCCTGGATTTTGCCACATATTTATCCTGACTCTTGTAAAATGTTTGATTTTCTAATAAATTAATGAACATTGCAGTCATTTAATATTGTCAGTCATTAGAGTTTCATACTTCTTATTTAGGAAATGAATGATGACAAAAATACAGTTCTATTATTATTTTTTTTTTATTTGAGAAGTAGAGTAATATTTAAAATTGCTCCTGATTTGGGGCCTTTGTCTCCACATTCCTTTTGGCTTTGTCCCTGATTCTTAAGAGAATAAGTTGAGAGCTTTAACTAAATTGTACATTTCCTTAATCACCTCTACCTCCCCCTCTTAATTAAACTCTCAGCTTAAGTATAATAGCTCAGTTAATTCTTCCACATTTTCCTGCAATAGTGAAGTTTAACAGTCTTTTCATCTTAAAGAGGACGGAAGAGTGGCTTTCTTTATCATCCTGTAATACCTACAGGTAAAGGTACTTCCTTTTTCCTACTTCACTGCAAAGTCTGCAACTGTACAGGAAGAAGAAAAGTTTCCCATGACTAAAATTCTGTAACACCTGCAGAAAAAGCATCACTACCCTTTAAAAACACAGCAGCACAACTGTAATAAAGAATTAAGTCTCTTTCTACAAGAATGTGTTATGTTTCTGTTTTCCCATATTCTCTGCATTTAAAAGACTGTTCTGAGGGCAGTAACTGATATGGCTATCTGCCAAACAACAATTCTCATTTATTGCTTGCTGCACACTGTTAAGCAAGGGCACACACACAAATACAATCTGTCAAGCATTTCCTCCAGACACTCTAATTAAGTTTGTGTTTCACTGCCAATAAACCTTATCCATTTAATTTGCTGAATTGCAGAGCAATCTTTTTATACACTGTCAATTTACACATTCAGAATCACAAGACAAAAAGAAACGTAAACCGCAGTTGTACTGGATTTGACATTCAGATTACAGTCTCACCAGATTAAGCACTTACATCTTTGTACTTGAGTGCCTGTTTAATGTAACCCTTTGGTACACAGTCAGAAAAGCTGTACATGTTACTGGTGCTAGTGTTGTTTAAATATATGCTGTGAAGCTAAAGCTGAATCTGCATTATGATACAGCAGTCACTTCATGACACAAAATTATTACGTATGTCCCCATTCCAGAAATTAAGCTTTTTTTCTCCCTCTAACAGCTGCAGCTAATTGCATGAAAGGATTCCTATCAAATATGTTCCCTTCTAGACCACTCATCTAGCCTTTTCTTTTCTGCGTGCGGTGCTGGACCTTAGCTGATTTTATGTCCTGGTTGGTATTTGTCCCACTTACTGACGTATTAGTCCTCATCACTAGTCTGGAGCCAGAAGGCCCAATGTTCCCAAAGGAGAAATGTTTAACGCTTGTCTTAGATGGCAGTGGAGTAGTTACTTGGGCACTTATACTGCAGATGGCATAGATGTTTTTTTTTTTTTATGTTGCCCTAATTTCCTAACTGAGACAAATTTTTAGTGTGTCAGTATTAGTAATTTGGTTATATCGTCTGGCCTCTTCAAGGGGCAAATATCGAGTGAGTTTAATTCTAAACCCACCCCAAAAAAGGAATTATGGATTTTGGCTTCCTAAGCTCCTTCCCTGAGCCTGATCAGTCCTCCTGCCCACAGGCTGCTGGTCAAACACACAGATCATCATCAACAAACTGGTATGAATCAGTATTGTTGTGACTCAAAATCACTCCATTGATCAATATATGACCAATCTTCAGGACAGCAGGGGCAGTCAGTTGAGTGGTAGTGTCCTTCGCATGGGACAAAAGCTAATCCGTACATGGGATCTTCTGTAAGTGGGTCCTGCACATGGGGCAAAAGCACATCTATATATACGAAAAATATGCATGTTCAGGTAATACACAGCAAAGGCATCTTGATCCTAATTCCCATGAAAATACCTAATTTCCAAGCATAGCTGAAAGGAGCAGGGATATATGAGACAAGGATGGTCAGAGGATATGCCAGTAAATGCAAAAGATCACTGAGAAAGAAATACTTTTTAAATTAATATAAGTGTCAGTGGTGATTCTGTCCTAGTAATTTTTACACAAATGAACTCCAAACAGCACCATGAAGAAGATGTACATGTTTTCCATTCTTAACATGCCGTATCTCACTCACAGTACCAAAGCACAGACTGCATGCACTACATTTTCTAAAATCAGTGGCAGTCCTCTGTCTAACTTATTCAACGCATACCAAAAATAAGAGCTAACGCTTTAAGCCCAAAATGTTGAACCCATACAGGACCACTTTTTAAACCTCTGACAAAAGACTGACACATACTATTAAATGCATGTCAAATAATAAACATCTGGTCAACCCAATAAAATGTGACTATGATGACTTCAACCTACTCTTAGCAGCACATTACAGCAAACCAACTATCTTCTGGGGAAGTGGAGGGGATTAATATTCTATGAGATTGCTCCCACCCTCCTACCACTGTAAACTTCAGATATCAGAAGTGCCATCAACTAGCAGTGTATCTGTTATCAGTCATATGTTCATTCAGTGCAAGACAATCAGTGGCATGGACAGAACAGGATGGCAAAGTATGTCAGCAAAAAGATGAAATTCAATTTGTGGCTTTTCATTCCTCCCATACCTATACAACTAATTCTGATAATGTGACCAAATGGTCAAAAATAGTGTCGATCGGACAGGTGCTAATCAGTACATCTGCAGTAAAATATTACAATTTGGTTCTTCATCACTAAAACAAAACAGCAGAATATGAAAGTTGTACCTGCAGGGGAAAATGTGGTCACCAGACAGGAACCACCAACATAATGCAGTTGTAGTTCAGCATATCACAATAGAGAACCTTAGTCAGGGAATAACTTATTAATGGAGCATTATGATCAATCCTGTCCTTAGTAGGTACAATACAATGCAGTGCAAAACAAATTGGGGTTGAACACTCACTGATCAATTGTAACTTTTCAGACTCAGCCCAGGGACATACAAAAACTTTACAAGGAGTACAAAAATGCAATAAGTTGCACAGTTTACAAAGTTAAGATGCAGTGAGACTATAATGTTCATAGGGTCATAGGTAGGTACTAGGCTATCGGCCCAAGGGCCTACGTAAGCCTAGCCAACAAGGTTCCCTGGCTTACGCCACCCAAAAAAGTTATTTTCCTGTGCCACTGTTGAGCAGAGACACAGAAGTGATCCCCGGGGTGTATTTCGTATTTCCCATCCACTCATCAAGATTTCTCTTGAAGAGTGCAAATGAAGAACTCTGCTTGACATAGATGGGTAGCTTGTTCCACAGTATGGGAAGTCTCTGGGACAGGAATCTATCCCTCCAGCATGTTCTGTTTATTGTGGTGACAAGGTTTAGGTCCCTAGAGAGTGTAGCTCTGAGGGATTGGGATTTCTTTAGGTGTAGCATGTCCAACAGCTCTGGGTTTAACATAGCTTTATATGTTAGGCAGAGATCACCTCGGAGTAGGCGATATGCTACGGAGTAAAGCTGGAGTTCTTTGAGACGGTCAGTGTAGGGCATTTGTTTGAGGCCAGTAATCCTCTTTGTGAGATACTTCTGTGGTCTTTCCAGCTGCTGCAGATGTCTTGTGAGGTACATTCCAAAATGGGCATTGTACTCTATAATGGGTCTAATGAGTGTCGAGTAGAGGGGAACAATGACCTCTTTTTTCCTGGATGAGAACCCTTTTATGATGAGGTGTGCCATGTAGAAGGACTTCCTGACTACTGTGGCGATGTGACTATCAAAGGAGAGACTACTGTCCACCTGGGTCCCAAGGTCTCTTATCACACATTCGGTGTTAAGTAGATTGCTGCCTATGTGGTAGTTCATGGGTACAGAGTTTTTACCAAAGGGGATGACACTGCATTTTTGGCTTTGAGCTTGAGGCCATGGCTCTGACACCAGGGATCTGTCTCAGCGAGACCCTTCTGTAGGATGTCCACATCATTTGGGGAATTGACAATGGCTCCTAGTTTGCAGTCATCTGCGAACTTCGTTAGCCAGAGGCCTTCTGTGTTAGCCTGTACTTCAGAGAAGTAGATACCAAACAGGAGAGGTCCCAGGATGGAACCCTGTGGTACTCCACTTGTCACTGCTTTGTGGTCAGATTTGGAGTCTGCAACTTTTACAGTGTGGGTTCTGTCAGTTTAGTGAGTTTAGCTATAATTCCAGAATGGGGGATGGTGTCAAAAGTCTTGGCGAGGTCAAGATAGGCTGTGCGAACCACCTTACCCTCATCTACGACTTTGGTAACTGCCTCAAAGAAGTCGATCAGGTTCAGGAGGCGTGACCTGCCTTTCACAAACCCGAACTGGGTGGGATCCAGAGTTTGGAGGTTACCAATGTCTTTGTTTATGAGTTCCATGATGATACATTCCATGGCCTTGCAGACCAGGCTTGTAAGGCTAATAGGTCGATAGTTCCCGGGATCAGTGATGGCTCCTCCTTTGTGGAGTAGGATAACTGTTGCTGTGCACCATTCAGTGGGCACAAAGCCTGATGTGAGGCTATTATTGAACATGGTGCTTAATTGGGGAGCCAGTTCATTCTGAAGTTAGTGTAAAACGCAGCCTGGGATGTTGTCCAGTCCCATGGATGCTGTGTTTTTGGCTTTAGAGAATGCAGCTTTTACCTACATAATTGTGATTACAGGGACTCTGCACAATGAACTTAGCTGACAATACATACAATGATTCTTTATATCAAGGCTAACAAAAAGCTGCAGTGTACTGCAGGAATATACACAAAACATTAAGTGTTAAAAGATTAGATCATAATAGAGAAGGCAAATTAGAGTTGAGTGAAGGCTTAAGTTATGTTATTGGAGAGGTAGCGCACACTTTGCTTGGATTATTAGGTGTGATATCTAGCAGAGCACAGAACTTGGGTTAAGAAGTGGTTACTTTATGTTTAGGAACTAAAACAGAAAATGTAACATCAGAAGTATGTAGTTTGGATTGAGGGATTTGCAGAAGAATTCCTGAGTGATTAAAGTTTTTTAGGTTTTATGTGGGAGCTAGTCACTTGGTACTTAGAGGAGAGAGGGACTGTATGTGCAAGAGTTTGAGCAACTGGGAGGCAATGAGAAGATTTCCTTGTCATTTAGTTGGAAGTAATTTTGCTTTTTCTAGAGTTACATAGTGGAGTTCACTTCTAAGGGAATGTGTGATAAATCTGCAAATTTTGTAAGAGGTAGATGATGGTCACTATTGACCTGACACCCCAAACCCATTCGCAAAAATGAGAAAAAGGGGTTGTGGAAGGATGAATGGATGGAAGATAGAATGAAATTTTTTTTTGTTTTGGAGGCTGCTGAGACAAAAGGTATGACAAAATCCATTTGAAGGAGAAGGATGCCTTTACCAGTAACTGTTCTGGAGCAGTACAGACTTATTGTTGTTGTCGTTGTCAGAAGAGCACAGAGTTAAATCTTTTTTTCTGCATGTTGTCCAAATATGAGTTGAAAGTGAGAGGGGTATAACCAAAGTCCAGAATATTTGAAGAAGATAATCCATCTATTGAAATGTTACTTTGATCATATACCGTGAGGTAATTTGAGGTTCTTTTGAGCTTCTGTTTGTGCCAAATAACATATTTTTTATGAACTGAATATTAGATTTTTCTTTTGGGCCCATTGCATAAGGCACTGAAAGTCTGAAGGTCATGTTGTAAAGAAGCGTGTGTGTGTGTGTGTGTGTGTGTGTGTGTGTGTGTGTGTGTGTGTGTGTGTGTGTGTGTGTGTGTGTGTGTGTGTGTGTGTGTGTGTGTGTGTGTGTGTGTGTGTGTGTGTGTGTGTGTGTGTGTGTGTGTGTGTATATGTGGTTTGAGCAGTATAGTACCACATCAACAGAATATAAAAGCAGAGGAAGGTGAAGATGATTCACACAAAGAAGAAACTGAGAATAAAAGGAGGAAGCAAGAATAGAACCTTGTGGAACACCTTTGAGAAGAGTAAAACGTGCTGGTGGTGGAGGAGTTAAAGTTGACAGTGAAGTTGGGATTTGCAAGACAACTGCGGAACTGGGAAATGGCAAAAGGAAAGATGCTTACTCCTGTCAGATGGTCAAAAATTGTGGTGTGGTTAACCAGATCAAATGTTCTTGTCAGGTTAATAAAGATAGCTCTGGATAGCATTCTTTTGTCCACAGCCATGAGAATGTCATTGGTAAGAGATGACAGAGCAGTAGAAGTGCTCTTACTGGACCAGAAGTCATGCTGCTTGTGAGAAAGGAGTGTTTGATAAAAGATGAAAGTTGGATGTATAAAGTGGGAAGGTAGTGTAGCAGTTTTCTGTTTGGTAAGGAATTTCACAATGGTAGTTTTTCAAATACCTGGCACAGTTTGCATAGGTAAATAACAGGCTATCAGTCTGCTGACAATTACAAGCATGGCCAACAACCAGACATCAGAATCAGACTATGTACCTTGTGTCTGTAATATAATTATCTTAACCATTATGCCATCCTCACCTGCATAATTAAACAAATACAGATTATAGATCTATTGGAGGGGTTTCATTATGAAGTCACGGCAGAAACTAAATGAATCATGGTTGGAGTCTGACTGTACCAGGTGGTCCATCGACTTTAATTGGTTCTAGGAGAGGAGTAATATCTTTGGATAGGATATTGCCTAATGTGGAACAGTGGGATGTATTCAAGGATTGAGGGAGTAGGAGGGGCATGGAGTGGGGGTTGCTCAGATATTGGGGAGGTCCTTAAAGTGACTGAGAAATTCTTCTGGGTAAAGGAAGGAAGGGGGAGGGCTGTGCAGTGCATGCCAGGTTATGGCCAGTGAGGTTATTAACAACTTTTCAAAACTTTTTAGGACTGTATTTAAGATAATTTTGCATGTATACCATGGCTTGGGATTTATGCCTTGCAAAGCTTTTTTTTTGCAAGGTTCCATAGGCTGGTGAAGTGTTCCTTGTTTTCTGAGGTTGGATTATTTTTCTATATATGGCAGGAATCATCTGTGAGTTTAGGAAGTGCTTTTAGTTCGTATGTTAGCCACTTGTTAGGTATGGATTTATATAACCTTCAGATTAAGAAAAAGCAAGAATAGTGTATTTAAGTTAGTAGACTGGTGAAGAGCTCAACTGCCTGATAGGTCTGTGGAGTTAAAAAATGGCATCCACTCTATGGATGAGTCAGGATTTAAGGTTGAAGATGTTGGAATTAGCTTTAGATTTAATGAGTTTTGTGGGTGACCTGGGAGATGGACAGAACATGGAGAAGCTGACTGGGCAGTGATTGCAGAGTGATGGGGCATAAAGAATGATGTTAGAGGAAATGGAGGGATTACTGGTTATGATAAGCTCAATTTAAGAGTGGTGAGTGGTCCTAACTTTGGGTCTGGTATGATGTTTAACAAACTGTCTTAGATATAGTTAATGCCAAATGTCACACAGTGCGGTGCCAAAATAGCACAGAAAGTACAGTTTTGTACCTACCATAAATGTAGATGTTCGAGGATCCACATTGCTGCAGTCCTTACTATTGGGTAGTCCGCTGTCCCAGTCGGCCCGAATACCAGAGTATATGGCTGACGTCGGTCAGGGCGCATTAGACTGACGTCAGTACGTCAGGGTACTAATGCGCATGACCGACGTCATATCCTCAGTCTTTTCTTGCCCCAGATGTCAGAAGACCCTAAAAAGACAAGGCCCAAAATACCTGCACCAAAATTATGTACAATATATACAAAAATATATACAAAACATCAACAGATAACCTCACCTACACCACCACCCCTAAACACAGAGGGAAGGAGGGAGGTAAATTGGACTGCAGCAATGTGGATCCTCGAACATCTACATTTATGGTAGGTACAAAACTGTACTATGTTCTTCGTTCCACATTGCTGCAGTCCTTACTATTGGGTAGAATCCCAAAGCAGAGGTAAGGGAGGCTGGCAAATCATAAAGAAGTAGGAGCTGACAACATGCCCTGCAAAACAGCTGTGGCAAAACCAGCCCTAGACTTAGAGTAGATAGGAAGGTGATAATGCTTAGAGAAAGTATGCACTGAACTCCAAGTAGCTGCCTCCAAAATATCTTTAGTTGCCACCCCCCTTAGAAATGCTGTTGAAGTGGCAGTAGCCCTAGTGGAATGAGGCCTAATCCCAGCTGGAATCTCCTTGCCATGATGGGAATAACAAAATGCAATGCAAAACCCAATCCACCTAGAAATAGTTTGTTTTGACACAGGCTTGCCCTGTGAACTCAAAGCAAAAGAAACAAACAACTGCTGAGACTGCCTAAAATCCTTAGTCCTGCTCAAATAATAACGCAATTGCCTGTGTACATCTAAAGTGTGCAAAATCTTTTCCCCTTTATTTTGGGGGTCTGCATAAAAAGTAGGCAAATGAATAGTTTGGTTTAAAGCCACACTAGAAACCACCTTAGGCATAAAGGAAGGATTAGTACGTAATGATACCCTATCCTTATGGAAAATCAAAAGGGCTCTACTGCCATAAGGGCCTGCAACTCAGACACCCTTCTTGCAGAAGTAATAGCCAAAAGAAAAGCAGTCTTCCATGACAAGTATTTCAATTCAGCAGTAGCCGCAGGCTCAAAAGGTTGTAGAGTAAGTTTTTCCAACACAAAATTGAGATCCCAAGCAGGAGTAGGAGCTCTACGTGGGGGTCTTATATTCTTTGCCCCTCTAAGAAACTGCTTGAACAAAGGATGCGAAAACAATGGTGGGTCACAATCATAGTGAGCTGAAATTGCTGCAGCATGAATCTTAATGGAAGAGAAGGACAAACCTTTGTCCAATAACTCAGTAAGATATTGAAGAGCCACACTCAAATTAGGCTCAGAAACCTCCAAATTCTTTGCTGTACTCCAAAATAAAAATCTCTTCCATTTTTCTGCGTACACTTTCCTTGTACTAGGTCTTCTAGCTTCCATAATCACATTTAAAACTTGTTGAGGAAGTTGAGACCTGCTGTGTTTCAACACAGAATATGCCAGGCTGTTAGATGGAGAGAGTGAAGCTTGACATTGAGCAGATGACCGTCCTTCTGAGATAACAGATGAGGAATCAAAGGTAAAGGCCATGGAGGCTTCCTTACCAGACTCCTTAGTAGTGGGTACCAGTGTTGTCGAGGCCAATCTGGAGCTATCAAAATCATCCTTGGCTTGTCTTGTCTGACTTTTAATAGCACCTTTGGAAGAAGAGGCAGAGGTGGAAAGGCATACACATGAAGGTTTTTCCAACTGAAAGACAGAGCATCCACTTTCCAAGCTGTGCGATGAAACCCCTTTGTGCAAAACTTTGGCAGCTGGTGGTTTAGTGGAGAAGCGAACAGATCTATGTCTGGAGTTCCCCATGACACTGTCAATTTCTGAAATACATGAAGATCCAGTTTCCACTCGTGGGGATCCATGATTTGTCTGCTTAACACATCTGCTAAGGAGTTCTGTGCTCCTGGCAGAAACCTTGCCTGAAGAGTTAGTTGCAAGCTTAGCGCAGTCTCCCATAAAATCATTGCTTGCCTGCATAGAGGATAAGAATGTGTTCCCCCTTGCTTGTTGATGTACCACATGACAGTTGTGTTGTCTGTTAGAATCAACACCTGCCCTGGAAGAAGTAACTCCTTGAAAGCCATTAATGCAAACTGGACTGCTAACATCTCCTTCATGTTGATATGAAGATGCTGTAGTCTGGCAGGCCACTTGTCTTGTATCCACTTTCCATTTAGATGAGCTCCCCAAGCAATGTCCGAGGCATCTGTCGTTAAAATCTGACTCGCCTCTGGCCGGGTCACAGAGAGTCCCTTGTTTAGGTGACATTCCTGAGCCCACCACAAAAATTCTTTTTTGAAGGCAAGGTATTATTTGAATGACAGTGTCCAAATCCTGGCAGTGCTGTGTCCATACATTTTGAGATACCATTGTAGCTTCCTCATATGCAGTTTGGCATTGGGAAGCACCAGAATACAAGATGCCATGAACCCTAATGCTTGAAGGACTGTCCTTGCAGTCAGCACGGACTGATGAGATAGTTGATGGAAGTAAAGTGATAGACTCTTTTGTTTGTCCGGGGTTAAAAGGCCATCTGGGCTGCTGTATTCAGTCTCACACCCAGAAAGCACATGTCTTGAGAGGGTACTAGACTGGACTTTATTTCGTTCACAGAATACCCTAGGCATCTTAGCACTGCTATAACATATTCCAGATGCTGTAGAAGGTCTTCCTTTTCTTGAGCCAGAATCAGGCAGTCGTCCAAGTAAGGATAGATTTGAATTCCTTGTAGCCTGAAGTAAGCTATCACTGGAGCCAGAACCTTTGTGAATACTCTGGGCAGTAGATAAGCCAAAGGGCAATGCAGAGAACTGATAATGAGAATTTCCAGCTCGAAACCGCAGATACTTCCTGCAACTTAGCCTTATAGGCACATGAAGGTAAGCTTCCTTGAGATCTAAAGTTACCATCCAGTGATCTTTGCCCAGCAGAGGTAAAAGCTGTTGTAACGTCAACATCTTGAACTTGGGAATGTCCAGATAAGTGTTGAGGAGAGATAAATCCAAAATTGGTCTCCACGTGTTCCCCTTCTTTGGTACTAGGAACAGGCGAGAATAAAATCCTAGGCCCCTTTCTGATACAGGGACTGGCTGAATGGCCCCTATCTGGAGTAACTGAGAAATTTGCTTGTGAGCCTCTTTTCTTTGTGGAGGAGGAACGTCTGGCATGCCTTTGAAAGGGGCAATGTATGGAAATAGAACCTGTAACCGTGGTGAATGATATCCAACACCCATCTGTCTTGAGTAATTAAATCCCAATTTTCTTTGAAAAGAGACAGTCTTCCTCCCAAAGGAGCTGCCAGACGAGAATCTACTGGCAGCTGAAAAGGCAGGTCATTGGGTCTGTTTACGAAAGGACTGACCCCTGCCCTCACCAGAAGTCTGAGCAGGAGAACTCCTGTTCTAGGCCTAAAAGAACCTTGAGCCCTGCCCCTACCACGTCTAGACCTACCCCTAGACTGGGAATCATAAGCAGGATATGTCCACCCCTTAGCAGGCCAATTTCTACTAAACTTCGGAGGCTGCACCTGCAAAAAATCTTTAACAGTTTGCATAGACTTAGCTTTGTCCTCCATTTTCTTTAAAACTGCTTCCACAGGCGAACCAAACAACACATCAGACTGTAAAGGAGCATCCAAAATCCTTGTCTTAACATGCTCAGCTAAATTCTGATCCCTCAACCAGGCATGCCTGCGAAGAACAGAACTAGTGGCAGCCACCCTGGAGGAGGCCTGTACAGCATCAAAACCACATTGCAAAGAATGCTTACCCACTTGTTCAGACACATGAACCAAATCCAGCAACTCTTTACACTCAATACCTTCCGCCAAAGCATCCACCTTAGATTTCAATTGTGAAAGGAGATCATTTTGATATTTTAGCATGTGAAACTGACAATTCAACGCTCTCATGGCTAGAGTGGAAGAAGTATACACTTTCTTTCCCCACCTATCCAAAGCCCTTGCCTCTTTATCAGTGGGAACAGGATTTTTAACCACAGAGGCCTTAACACCTTTAGGCCCCTGAGAAACAGTTTCTGGGTCCGCCCTAGGACTCTTAAACAAATACTTATGAGCTTCGGGCACCCTATAGTACCTATCAGGTTTAACAGGAGCAGGAGGCAAAGAATCAGGGTTCAGGGAAGCCTCTGCAAAAACATCTTCCACCACATTCAACACAGGAGGTATAGCTAAGGGCCTATGCTGGGGTAAAACAAGAATTCCCTAAGCCTTTTCCTGGAATCAGAGTAATCCTGGCCTTCCCATTTAAAGTGCTCCCTCATGGAATGCAGAGTCTCTGAAAATGAGAAATCCTCAGGAGGAGAAGCTGTAGGAGTGGAATCATCCACATCAGAATCAGAATAAGGAGGATACTCCTGCAAATCTTCCGCAGAAGACTCAGAAGCCTCTGAACACTGTTCAAAACTATCAAACTCCTGATCCACCCTAGGCCTCTTATCAGGAGGGGGCATAGAACCTCTAATCATAGTAATCAAATCTTCTGCCATTTTAAGCATATGTTTCTTAGGTACAGAACCCGAAACGCTAGGAGAAGCCCCCCCTGAAGCTGAACTTGGCCTACCTCTCAAAGAAGTTTTGGCAACAGAAGGAGAGGCTCTAACTACCTTGGGAAGAGAGGGAAGAACAGTTACCTGAGAAGCCCCCTCAGCCTGGCCTACCTCCTGAGAAGGCACATCCTGTAACAGTAAAGTTTCTGCCTGAGACTCCATAGAAACTCCTGGCAAAACCTCCGGCTCCACTGAGCCTTCTAAAGAACCGACGTCCGGGACTGCCGGTTCATCAACCCTAGGCTTCGCTGTTTTGTCCTTGCACTTCTTGGACGAAGCGGGCGTCGGAGCATCCGACGGCATTTTATAATTGCAACGCTTCCCAAACACTAACCTGGCACAGTCTAACCTCCTCTTAATAGTGCGTTTGTTAAACCTAGCACAAGAGCGGCATCCAACAACGTCGTGCTCAGGCCCTAAACAAGGTATACACAAGGTATGGTAATCCCTATGAGGTATCTGTTTCCCACAAGAAATACAGTTATTCACTTTTTCTGACATCCGGTTAAATACTGAGGCAAGAAAAAACCAAAATGTTCCCCAACGGGGTACTTAGCCAACTCTGATTCGGTCTGAAACTCCGGCTTCGGAAATATCTCAGAACGCCAACCTGCACTCGCAAAACTGCTTCTGCATCGGACCATGCGGCAAAAAAGACTGAGGATATGACGTCGGTCATGCGCATTAGTACCCTGACGTACTGACGTCAGTCTAATGCGCCCTGACCGACGTCAGCCATATACTCTGGTATTCGGGCCGACTGGGACAGCGGACTACCCAATAGTAAGGACTGCAGCAATGTGGAACGAAGAACATCACTGACCAAAGGGGAATATTCTCTTTAAAAACAATGTGCAGCTCCAGCCGAGAAGATACGAATATTCTCAGTAATGTATTAAGGACAAAGACTGACAGAATAAACATGATTTCATTTCAATAAAAGTGGGGGTTCTACTTCATCCAGCTCAGTACTGATGCCTCAGCAGAACTCCAACAATGGCAGAGGACAGATGCACAATACAGACGTGGTGTCTTCTCAGAACGTCTATCACAGTGCACGTGGTGATCTAGGTGTACTGAATCCATAATTCCACTCATTTTTCTGTAGGAACACTGAGACATGTCACACTTAATATACACTTCTGCTAGTTGATCAGGGTGTATTTTTCTGTTTGTTTGTTTGTTTTTTGGGGTACTGGTCCCCATCAACCATAATATCTAACTCTCATGACCCCAAACTAACAAATTAATTTTCTTCCATCCCACAGACATTGCATCCTACATAACCCTGTGCGTGTGTGTGTGTGTGTGTGTGTGTGTGTGTGTGTGTGTGTGTGTGTGTGTGTGTGTGTGTGTGTGTGTATGTTGGGGGGTGTCTTCCCCTTCCAGAATGAATTATCTTGTAAGAAATCATATCTTATTTTTCAGGTATGAGGAGGTAAGCGTTGTCTGTCACCATCAGCTGTCAACATCCAGCTACGTGAATATATTTGTGTATGTCAGTTATGGCCTTGCCTCTCTTCAGCTCGGGCAGCAGATAAAGTGAACTCTGTGTGAGAGTAAAATCATGTTACTTACTGCTGTGCACTGATACACAAAGGTCTTGGTATTTTATAAGTTCAGAGGTAAATACTTGGCTATCAGTCTGCATATTATTGTATACCTAGTTAGGAATCAGAGGTCAGAATCCAACCATGTCCCATGTATCTCTGAAGTGAAGACCATAACCACTATGCCAAACCCTCCCTTCATACCTTAATTCTAAAGATCTATTCAACTCGCTTCTGCTAGGATTCATTCCCAATGTGGGAGTTCTCTAGTAACATTTCCTCTGAAGTGGTGGAGAAGGTGTTGGTCATTCCCTCCCTTTTAAGCCTTATAGACAGTTGCACCAGCTCACAGTGTGCTTATCAAAGGATGATCACTGATGCTGCAGTCAGGGCTTCACCCCCCACCTCCTGACTATGAAGCCGACAACAAACAGACTGCATTACTAGTAGCAGAATACGAGCACAACAAAAAGGAAGTATTTAGGAGCATATATATTGCTCGACAACATGAAAATTCAACAAGTTCAGCTTAATGCCCTAGCCTAAACAAGTATTTTCATGACTAGCAGCAAATAGCTGCAACTCAGTTCAGAAAAAAAATCATATATTATTCCAACAACTGGAGAAGAAAACAGAAGATACATCAAAGCAGCAGCTTTACCAAGAGCATAAGAGTTACTGATGGCATGACATCAGTGCTACCTACTATGTGGCATTTTAGGTCTATGGAACCACCTTTCAAAACTATCCTACATCAAGATGGCAGTACACCATTACTAACCACAGGCTGTAGACAGAAGCACTCTTTGATCCTTTAGCATCGCTTTCTAAGTTAATCGCTTATCGCCATGCTTCTAAGAAGCAGAAATGTGGCTGTACTCCACAGCTTAATATAATTACAAGCATGGTCCAATATTAACTTTATTTTTTTAAAGGTCCAAGACAGGGACATGGATGAAGCAAATATGGTTCACGTCACAGAGTGGTCTGTCATAAACAATGATCCAATTATTCCAATTCAATAGAAGGCATTCAACTATCATTCTTTTTCCATGGGCCAGCTCTTCACTACGACCCCGATGACTTGAGTTCAATTTGTGGCTCGGATACTTGCTGAAGCAGTCATATGGAGTTGAGAGGAACAAAAAGGTTTTGAATGCTCACTTCTCTTCTGGGGAAAGAACAGGGGACACAGTGGACTGGGTAGCTCATTCTTATTTTTTTTTTGCTTCCCCTTCTGCTTCTTTCACTCTGAATTACCCAAGTGCTCCCTTCCATTTCTAATTCTACAGACCTCTCCTACAGTGACAATCAACTAGAGCCAAGGTTTGAACTACCTCTGTTCTAAGGTTGGGGCTGCTGCAAAACATGAGAGTTTCCAGGAGGGGGGGGTTGCTATAGTTTGTTTCCATGAGAGGATTTTTCATTTATGACCTAACCCTTGTTTCCACCCCCCCCCTGTTTTTGCCTGTTTCTGTGCATGGGCTACTCCCCTCTATGGACAATGCCTCCAAACAGGAAACGCCAAGACAAACACCCTGCCCTCTGGATAGGCATGCCCACCTCTTCCTGTCAGTGCCTCAGATGCCTGAAAAGCTGATTGAACCCAGGTCACCTGGGCTATAGTTAGGGCTTTCTTCATCTCTGACACAGTGCTGGCTGGGTAGCAGTAATAAGGGCAAAGAATGACTGCTAGGCAGAGCTTTTAAGCATACCTTACTGGCCAGCTTTGAGTAGTGGGTTGGTGAGCCCAAAGAGGGGAGAATGATCTGTCTAAAGGTGTACTTCCACAATAGGGCTTTTGGAGGCTACCATGCAAATGAAATAATCCCATCTTAGAAATGTGATTGAAAAGCAATAAAAAATATATATTTTTTCATGGATACAGCCCTCAATGCAGGGCCCCCCACTCCTCCATTAATACAACTAACTCTGAAGTCATAAAACCCTGGGGTAAACTAGAAAAGTTATAGTCAAATTCCCATTCAAAAAAATCTAACTATATAGATCATGGTTTGAAGAAAAAAGTCACTGGCATAACAAATACCAATGATAAACGTACTGGATCAAACACAGAAAAAATAAGGAAAATGTATTATGACAATCCTATTTTTTCAACTTTGAACATGTTATTCACCTAAACAGGTTACTTGGCATTATGAGGAATGACTTGACACTACAATTAAGCCCTAAGCACAGATGGAGTGAAGAAGCTACATATATCTAGTGGACAAAAGGTGCTTATGTTGCTTAATTCAGCCGTACAGATGAATCAAGAGGGTTTACAAGTTCCATTAAGCAAGACTGTTGCAATCTCATATTGATATTTTCTATTTCATACATATGTGCACGTATAAATATATATGTATGTGTGTGTGTGTGTGTGTGTGTATGCATATATATATATATATATATATATATATATATATATATATATATATATGTGTGTGTGTGTGTGTGTGTGTGTATATATATATATATACACACACACACACACACACACACAGATATATATATATATATATATATATATATATACACACACACACACACACACACACACACATACACACACACACACACACACACACACACACACACACACACACACACACACACACACACACACACACACACACACACACACACACACACACACACACACACACAGACACACACTCTCACACACACATACATACACACACACACACACACACACATATATATATATATATATTTCTATACAGGTCTCCTTCAGAAGGTCGACTTTTAAAAGCTCGACTTTCATATGGCCAAGACCATATGATCGAACTTTTAAAAGTTCGAACGGTCTGAAACGGGATCTCCATAGAGTGCGGAACGAGAAGATTTCCCTTTACCGCAATGTAGTGCAATCTCAGAGTTGGTATATTTAAATAGCGGGGGGTGTGGGGGATGGAAGGGGGGTTGCCTCTCTGCTAGTACTGTTTAGTTTTTTTTCTTTCTTTCCACATTTTTGAACATTCAAATGTTCAATCATATGGTCTCGGCCATATGAAACTCGAACACTTGGTTGTCTTATTATGTGAAGTAGACCCATATATACATATATATCATAAACGATTTACTATTGAAATGCAGAAAATGCAATCATCGGCTGAATAAAATGTTGACACGAAAAGTAGAAATACGTAAAGTCAATCAGGCATACATGTCGAAAATGAATACACCGACACCCATAGCTTGGTATATACGACATAGCAGTAGGTGACATCAGTCACCCAAGCTATGCAGAATAATGTACCGTTAGACTGTCAAGTCAACAGCACATCCCCCTACGCCTCCCACACACCCTGTAAATTAAACATACCAGCTCCGAGATCACACTACAATGAAGAAATGGGTAAATTCACTGTTCCTCATTGCACCGCGATGTCCACTCACAGTAGTGAACTCAGATTACCGAATTGCACTGCACATTCAGTATTTGTGTATTCGTTGTAGTCTGGTTCAGCACTGTGCCCTCGTGGGTTCCATTCGTACAAATGCCGTTTGATTACAAGCACTACTAGATTTAAATAGTAAATCTAACAAAAACTGGATGTCATGCATCCATTCAGGCTTTCACTTGTTTGAACAGTGAAAACACTGCAAAAAGTGATTGAATTTGCCATTTCCCCACTATAGCGCAATGTCTGAATTGCTGTCTCTAAGTTGTAGGGTGTGCAAGGGCTTTTTTCTTTTTGTTATTTTCTTTAAATGTGTTAGAGAACTTGGACTTCTAACACATTTATTTGAGTATTTTGTACTCAATGTTTTTTCCTTTGAGGAGTCAATACATATACATACATTTTGCTCTCCTGGCTCTTTGAGACTTCCTAGACATACATACACAGTTGCTAAATCAAAAATGCACCTCTGTCCTTAGCAGCAGACTTCTGTTTTCATTATTTTCTTTCAACATCTATTAGACAACTTGGACATCTAACACATTTGTTTGAGTATTTATATATATGAGTCTACTTCAAAAGATCGAAGCACCAGAATATCGAAGATGGCTTCATCAGGACATCGCTGAATTCTCACAACATCGAACACCTAGAACAGCGAAAACTAACCCCTGGGAAAAGAACCACTTGGCCACCATGGTAAACTTTTCCCTTTCCTCACTGTAGTGCAATCTCGGAGATGGTATATTTAGTTGGGGGGGGGGGGTGTTGGGGGCAAAGTTCCCCACTTTGGAGGCTTTTCTTGCTTCGTTGTTTGTTCTGTTGTGCTGGTGGTCAAGTGGTTCTTTTCCAGGGGTTAGTTTTTGCTGTTCCAGGAGTTCGATGTTGTGAAGATTCAGCGATGGCATCTCAATGATTTTGTTTTCGATATTCTGGTACTTCGATCTTTTGAAGTAGACTCATATATATATATATATATATATATATATATATATATATATATATATATATATATATAGACACATATAGGCTTACAATTAAATACACAAAGTCACTGCTGTTGACCGGCATGTGGTCAAATGGCAGTTTTCCAATGGGAAGAATACTGACTCAAAATACACCGACTAAACTAGAGCGAATGGGTAGTGTAGTTCAAGTATCTGAGTTCGATATTGTGCACCGAGATCATGGTTCAGTGAGGAATAGGGAATCAGCCCATTTCCTCACTGTAGTGCAATCTTGAAGCTGGTACATATAAATTGCAAGGGGTGTGCAGCCCCAAACATGGGGGGTGCAGGGGGCTGCTTGCCCCCCTGCAAAATAGTGAATAGTACCATTGACTATGGAATGTCACAGTACGCGAAGGTGCATAGCATGTTGAACACATCAAACTATGGGTGTTGATGTATTGAGTTTCGACCTGGCCGGAATTTCGCTGTTCTGAATTCAGGATTTTGGGTCGACCATGTGACCACTCGCCCCATGAAGTTTCCAGGTTTCAATAGTAAACCTATATATATATATATATATATGTATGTATGTATATATATATATATATATATATATATATATATATATTTATATATCTTGCTCTCCTGGCTTACACAGAGTTGCTAAATCCAAATTGCACCATTTTACACAGACTACAGTCTCACTGCCATCGGTTTCATTATATACTATATTAATGTAATAAAAATGTAGGGCCTGATGCCTTCATTATTTGACATTATACCTAGCACACTGTTCAACAGCCATATATACTATGACTTTGTACTTATATAGATAAGGAGTTAAAAGCACCACTCACAATAATGATTCAAACTGCGAATATACCTCTGTTCCAGTCACTGTCATTGAATGTGATCTGTTTAAGTGCTCCTAGAGTAAAGTCTTCTTGTACGTTGCATGGCTATTTATACGGAAAATAGAAAATTATATATTGCTTGTTACTGCTATGTATAAAACACTTAAACAACAAAAACAAAGTATGGAATGGAAATCATAAAGACGAAGCAATAAAAACCAGGAATGAGAAATTTGATAAGCTCTTTCATCTTATACAATCAAGACTTCATCAGACAACCAACATATTTACAAAGCCATATTTAAAATCTTTCAAATCACACAACCTTTTTTCCCAAAATCATTTTACTTTTTCTTAAAAAGACACAACCTCAAATTTTAAATATACAAGTTCAATATGCTATCATAATAAAATACATACAAACATAAAAATATATACATTTTTTTTCTTCTAATTCATCTGTTGTAAGCCTTTAAATTTAATAAGGAGGAAATAGACGTGCTTCCATTAATGCCTGGAAGCATTTAATTTGAGTTGCCATGCTAGCTCCCTCTTCTCGACAGTTTCCTATCTCTGATTTGACAAATTTTTGATGAATTTTTGAATGAATGTCAGTTTATCAAAAAGATGGTTCTGAACAGGGGTTACCCTGAAATGTTTCTTAACACCATTTTGTACGAGGTAATATCGAAAAGAGAAAAAACTTTCTTACCCCCATTTTGGTTAAAAGGGAGGCAACACCTCTATTCAGTAAGATAGGCATGTTTTGGAAGAAGGACATATTTTGAAGTCATCTTTTAGTAGTTTTATTACTTCCTGCAACTACGATAGTCAGATTATTAAATAAATGTTGGTCAAACATTGGGGTGTCTTATTGGAAAATGGTAAAAATCTTGAGAAATTAGGGGACCGTCCTACAATAGTTTATAGGAAAGGATAAAGTTTTAAGTCCTTCCTTGAATCAAATAGGAAAAAAGGTGGAATATTGAGCAGGAAAGGCATGTATTGCTGTCACAACTGTAATTATTGAAATTTTGTTAAGGAAGTTGAAGGTATTTTTTGGTTAATGGTACTAATATAAACATTTTGAGTGAATTTAATTGTAACTCAAAGGTGGTTGTGTATACTGTGACATACCAGATATGCTTATGTTTCTATGTAGGAAAAACTGAAAGAGAGGATGTATGACCATCTTCGTGATATTAAAAAGGTAAATTTATCTAATGCACTTGCAAAGCATATCAAATTGAATCCAGGACATGTGTTCCATTTTTGTATTGTTGAACAGATTGTTCCCACTGTTCAAGGAGGGCCATGGGTCTATATATTAGACAAGAGACAGCGTGGCAATTCAAATTAAATGCAGGTGTTTTTCCTGGCATTAACGGAAGGGTCTATATTATATCATTGAATGCTTAAAAAAGCGAACGCTGATTGATCGACCTAATTTAAGCAAAAGCTTACAATCTGGAACTGTCAGATCAGCGATTTTTTTCCCAGGGAAAAAATTGCTGATCCAAAACACATACACACAACACAAGCACACCAAACAAACAGAAATCCACACACATACACCTAAAATCTGATACCTAACCCTACACTAAACTATGTACACACCACTAACTACCCACTTACCTTAACCCAAACCCTAACCCTAAGGTCCATCACTATCTCACACTCACCTCACCCGCTCTCTAACCCTAACTCACTTAAATCCGCCCTAACCCTCATGTCCACTCAATCGCACACACACCTAACCCGAGCCCTAACCCTAACTCACCTAAATCACCCTAACACTCACATCCACACAATCGCACACTTACCTGAATCCGACTGGTAACTTTCCACCATAACACTGAAAATACTGAAGCAACAGAAACGGACAACCGAATTCTTTCCCTAGGAAAAAATTCGAGTTTCTGCTGCTTCGATATTTTGCAGTTTCGCGAAAATAAGTTTGATCAATCAGCGTTCGCTTTTTTAAGCGTTCGAGGATATAATATAGACCCTAACGGAAGCACGTCTGTTTCTTCCTTATTAAATTTAAAGGCTTACAATAGATGAATTAGAAGAAAAAAAGAAAAAATATATATATTTGTATGTCTGTGTGTATTTTATTATGATAGCATATTGAACTTTATATTTAAAATTTGAAGTTGTGTCTTTTTAAGAAAAAGTAAAATGATTTTGGTGGAAAAAGGTCATGTGACTTGAAAGGTTTTAAATACGGCTTTGTAAATATATTGGTTGTCTAATGAAGCCTTGACTGTATAAGACAAAAGCTCTTATTAAATTTATCATTCCTGTTTTTTATTGCTGCAGTCTTTGTGATTTTTGTTCCATACCTCATTTTTGTTGTTTCACTGTTTTTACCAGTTTGTTTTGGTTGGACTGCTATGTATAACTTAGATCTGACAAAGCCCTGAGAAGGGAGAAAAGGCTCATTTTTTGTTTTAACTTAAATTGTGGTTTAAACAAGCAATTCTAGCTTAAATCCTTTTTTTTTTATTATTTTTAATAAGAATGCAAAGGGATCTTTGACATAGATCTTTTATAAGAAGTTGTGACAAAGGCCCATTTTAGGAATCTGTATACCATATCTACAGCAGTCGTTCCTGCACAACTACTTTTCCCTTTTTGTTTATAGCTTTATCTATACCTGTTTATCTATCTATATGTATAAATAGAGAGAGAGATCTATATGTATTTATGTACACACACACACACACACACACACACACACACACACACACACACACACACACACACACACACACTTATATGCACATACATGCTAGTCATGCCTTCGGGGCTTTCTGTGAGCTCAACCTAGTGATACCTCTTGGCATATAATATTGTCTGTTTATATTTACATTAATAATTGCAAAATATACTATTTAAAAGGTAATGAAATATTTCATCTTAAAGTTTACATGAAGAACAACAAAACTACACTCATACCTGACTCTTTTTTTCCCACAGTTAGAGAGGTATTATTAATGTATTATTTATGTGTTTTTTGACTGAAAAGCCATTTCCTTAAAAACATTCTAAACAACATATATACAATAAAAAGCTATTTTGCAGGGGGAGGCAAACCCCTCTGCACCTGCACAACCCCTTTAATTATGTACTTTAACTCCACAATCAAACACCTGTGTAGAAAAGGATTTACCTTTATAAAGCCGAATCACAGTGGTACGAATGCTCATATGAGCGACTTGTAACCATGAAAGTGAAAATGGCGATACTCCTTAATGTTCAAAAACCAGCAAATCGAAAAGCAGATTCTCTGTTTTTCGAAAATTAATGTTGAATGAAAAGAAAAAGTGTAAAGAAGGGGGCAAGCCACCCGGCGCCCCCCCCACCCCCCACTTTAATATTCTAACTCCAAGATCGCACTGCAGTGGGGAAAGAAACCATTTTCCGAACCCCACTATAGTGAAATCCACCCCACAATGTCGAATGTGCAATGAGCGAATGTCACTGTGTATTCGCTCATTGCACATTCGAACCTTTTTTCGTTCGGCGTTTGCAAACTTTGCAAACAGCTTTTCGTACAATTGCTGTTCGCCCGAGTGTGAATCACCTTTCTAAAGGTAAACTGGAGAAAAGAGGACATATCACACACAGTGAATTAGTGCTGGGGCACATATGCAAATATCTACAAATCTGGAGTACAACCTAATGATGGTCATTACCAATTAACACAAAATCTTCTAAATTAGGAGCTGAGAAACAGCCTTGGCACATGCAAATTCCATCTTTAATAAAATAAACAAAACAATGGTTTTTGCATGGGGCAATCTCCTCTGCACCCTCCCATGTGGGGGTGCCCTTCGCTGCCCCTGTTAGTTATACATACTAATGCCTAGATCGCATAAACATGGGGAAAGGGCAAATTTCCTAACCCTGGATTTGTGTAAACTCAAACACTTGTCGATCAGCAGCCTAGTTGGCCATATGCCGTCGACTAGGTAACTGTAGCTGTCAGCCTAACACACAACTGACTTATTCAACAGCTATACATACATACATAGATATATATATATATATATATATATATATATATATATATATTCACACACAGATATATACATTTCTCTTTCTCTCTCTCTATAAATATATATATATATATATATATATATATATACATACACACACACACACACACACACACACACACACACACACACGCACACACACACACACACAAACATGCACACACATTATACACATTGATCAATGCCTTTACTGACTGCTGGAAGTTTGTGGAGCTGCATTTTTAATACCTTTATTAAATCATCACCTGAGACATAAGTAAGCATGCAATAATGTAAAATGAAACAAACCATATTAACGTTTCCAGTTACATACATTATACATTACATCTTTTCTTTTTTTATAACTATCATTAGTCCAAAATTACATAAATTGCTCAATTCCTGCCTTTCCTTAAATCTCAAGCCTCCTTATCCAAAAAACGGACATATCAGTGTTATGAAACATTATTCAGCATTTATAGTTCCTACAATTTTCATTTATGTCTATGTAATTTGTTCCTTTCTTTATAAAGATCCCACTTCCAGTCATTTTACCTTTGTTACAATACTCAGTACTTCAAATACAGTTGGTTTAGACTTTGATTTCCATTTTCTAGTGATTGCATTTTTGGCAGGCAACACAATTAAACTTAACAAGTCCTTACTATGTCTAGGCAATTCAGAGCTTGTGTCCCAGCACAAAAAAATAATTTCCTTAGTTATACTCATTCGCTCCCCAGTACTTCGGACAGAGTACTCTACAGGGAATTTTTACAGTCTGCCAACTCACTTCACTCCTAAAACATGAGTTCCTAGTTACCTCTTTCTTCCCCACCACACTTCCAACATTTGTCACCTAACTGATGAAAGATTTTTTGGAGTCTGTTTAGGGTATAACAATATCTATGCAAACAATTCCAACCAGTAATCCTAAATCTTCTAGACTTTGTTGCATACCTGGGAGCCAAACATGTAAAGTGCATATCCAGTCTCTCTTTCCAATCTTTCCTAACCTCCTTGGACTGATTCTTATAGTTACCATACAATATTTTATATGCCCTACTAATTATCCCTTTTTTAACAGTAGTCTATTTTCTAAATTCAACTAAAAATTCTACCAGAGGGGATCTTTCATTTTGGATTCCCATATATCTTTCCCTTTGCCCATACACTGATATCAATCTCTGGTAGGGAAGTCAGTCTCTAGCCAGCAATCCAAATTTCTTCTTGGCCTCAATCCATTCTATTACCTTTCCCTCTCTAGTTATCTGCTCTAAATATCTTGACTCCTTTAACAGTTTCTCCTGGAAATTCCAGCCTCCTGTTGCTATTTTCTGTACCCCTACTTGCAGTCATCCCTATCAGCAAAATCTCCTTTCTACATTCTCGTGTTGGTTTAGCTCTTAGAATACTTTCTGCTACATTATGAAATATATTATTCTGTGTGGCTATTATATATATTCCAAACTCCCACTCTCTCCTTATTTCATGAACTTCATCACTACTTTATCATCATTTCTTTCCACTTTGAATTTTAACTTTCTGCTTGTGTTATATATATGAGCCTTAACTGTGTAGTTCTAAAATGTCCCTTCAAATCAGGTAACTGTAAACCACCTTTCTCTACTGAAATGATGAACTTATTTTAGTAATCAACTGTCAACAAATAAATACATACATAATCATTGTACACAACCTTTCTTCTGGTTGATAAAAAATATGTCTGACCTATACATAAAACTAAAGGGACTAAAAACCTGCTTGTATCTTACTATCCATATAAGCTTTTTTAATCCCTACTCCTAATTACTTCATCTTATAGTGTCCCCATAAATATGGGTATCATACTTTTCTACTGTCCAGAGTATTGCCTCATATTTTTGGTCTGTTCCTTGTAAAATTTGTGGTTTTTCAGCAAATCACTGGGATGCTCTGAGGACTGAAGTCATTAAATAATGTCATAAATTTGTGTTTCAGTCTTCATATTCTTCAGAAAATCCTAACACAAATCCTATTATTCTAGAAACTTTCTAAGTTTATGAGAGCAATATTTAAAATCTGTCCCTATTTTAGGGCCTTTGTCCCCCATTATGTAAAGCTTTGTCCAGATTTGTTGAGTTAAGAGGTATGACAGGTATTAATGAACCAAGTCATGAATGGGTACACACTTAAGCTATAGCCTTTGTTTATCTTTCCTGACTTTATATTTTGAAAAGACTTGAACATTTCTCAAAATGTTTCATAACACTGATATATCCTTTTTTTGATTTATCAAGTACAAAATAATATCATCTGTAAATAAAGCCAACTTTTCTTGATTGCCACACCAATAACATATCCTTGAATTTCTGAGTCCCATACTTTCTTTGCCAATGGCTCTAAATATAAAGTGAATAACAAAGGGGAAAAAGGATACCGTTGCCTGGTTCCTCTGTTCAGGCACAACTTATCAGGCAGGAGCCCTCTCACTTTAATTCTTGCCTCCATTCCTTCATATATGCTCCTAATTAACTTTAGTATTGTATCAGGGAATGCAAATTCTTCCATTGCCCTACTCATAAAATCTCAGCTTACTTTGTCAAATGTTTTCTATGCATCAAGACTCACCAACAACACTGGTATTTTCTTACATTCTCATTCCATCTAGATCATCACTGTTATATTAATGTTGTCAGATGTTTGCTTCCCCTCCAAAAAAAAAAACAAAACATATTGACCCATATCTATCAATTCTGGGAACACCTTTGCCATTAGTATAGATATACATATTTTACAATCACAGTTTAAAATTAAAATGGGTCTATATGAGCCTGGATCTGACAGGTCATTACCTTCTTTTGGTAATACAACTGCAACAGCTTTCTTCTAAGATGCTGTTTCTCCTCCTACTTTAAAAATACTTTTAAACACAATCTTCCAGAGCTTTAACACTTTTTTTCCTCCCAACTTCTACAGGAATGACATCTGTTCTTGGAGACTTCTCTGCATATTGATTATACATTACCATTTTACCTCATCTCCTCCTGTCTTAACTATTAGTTTTTGACCCTCACCTTCTTCTGATCATGGTGTATTAATGTCTTCCAAAATATTTCCATTTGTGCTCTTTCTTGGTTTCTTCTGCTTTAAACACATTTATAGTATCTGTGGTTATTTTTCTTGTCATAGGCTCCTTAAGTTTGGTGACACCCCTTTCTACTTTCTGTTGCCTAAGTCGCTGTGCTAAAGGTTTCTGAAGTTGTTATCCAAAAATAGCTGATTAACAGTAATCTTTCTAAATTCATTAATATCATCCAGATATTATGTTATTTTCTGTTTAGAATTTTGCAGTTGTTTCTTAACTTGTTCTGTGAGACTCATTATTCTGCAATACTTTGTCAGCCCCTCTAAATAATTCCTATTACTTCTTAGCCACATCTTTTTCTCTTTTATCTCTACCCTGTTTTTAAACTCCACTTTTCATTTTATCCCACTCACTAGTTATTTCTTCTGAAAAAAAATCTATCTTCCCTAATAACTCGTGAATAATTTCAACTACCCATTTCTTAAGTCCCTCACTTTTTACAGGTAGGTGGGAAAGTGCCATTGACTCATTTTTACTTCATTACCCTGCATTTTTATCTTACTTTTCATCACATCATAATCTTAAATCGTTATTGGATGCGTGTCAAAGCTTTCAAGTAAATGCAGATGTTCCTGTGAAATAGAATTTATATCCAGTCCAGCCCAGTTATTGTACCCTGGGGAATAATATGTAAATTCCATCAGAGTTCTTACTACTAAATTCATGTCTTCCATACCAAATATTTTAATATTTTTTTTTACAGACATCTATCCTCTTTTGTTTTATTTTACCTTCTAAGTCACCATGATACATCTTCACTGGTGCAAATCACGTTCCAGTCCCCACCTATAAGAAGTATTCCCTGATGCAAGCTGATTATATCTCCCAGAATTTTCTTAAGCTCCACAAGAGTAGTTTTTGGTGGAATATAAAAACACACCAGTGTAATCCTCCTCCCTTGTCAGTGGCCCCTTACTAACACAAATCTATATTTACTGACATTTTTCTTCCTCTTCTATCACTACTCGTGCCCCTTTAGCCATTAGTATTATTACTCCCTTTTTCTTTTGTCGCAAATATTCTACTGAATTTCCATTTTGAAATCCATTCCTTGTCAAATTCACATGCTTATTTCTTTCCAAATGTGTCTCCTTCAGTTTTGCTACTTGCATTTTACATTTCTTGATATAATTCAGTACTCTTTCCTTTTGGTGTATACCTGTAAAGTCATTTACATTCCAAGATACTACAGATACAGCAGCCATTATGATAAAAAAACTATTGTTCCCACTTATTATACATGATAGTTTTGTGAATGTGTATTTCCAACTCAGAATTTTGTGGATTAATTGCTTGCACCTGTGGACAGCTTGTCCCCATGTAAAAGTAGTCAGCAATGAAAAAACAGTTAGCAACTTGAAGGAATCTTTCAAAATTTCAATCAGAACAGAATTTATGTAATTCCCTTGGTTAACCGCCTTCAGCTGCAGACTTCTTGTCTACCATAGAACAGTTGGTAATGAAAACAAGAACAAGCTAATATATTTGCAGATGCAAGAAGATTAGCATTTTTCATGCCTTTCATCTTTTTGTCTTATTTTTCAAGCCTATTCATTTACAAAAAAAAATTTGCTCATAGCTTAAGACAAGGGTATTAATCTAGACACCACCCTTGAGAAAACAAGGGAAATGATCTTCTTAGTTCTACATGTGATATAATCAGTACATTTTTACACCCTACCCCCAGCCCAACAGCCCTGATCACAGCATTTTATTACCTAAAGCTTTCTTCTGTTCAGCCTTTCTTCATTTGTTTATACTGCAAAATATATACTTCCTACAACTAAAAATGTACATGTTTACTTTAATATCTTTAACACACACAACAGTCAATGAAAATACCACCCCCAGACATTTAAAATACTCACTGACTGCAGACTATACAAACCTGCTTTACAATACAGCATGCAGTTTGTATCATGAAATGTTTTATGCAGCAACAAACAACAGGTGAAGAATAGCCAAATGATCCCACAACACATAGATATCTATATGTTTTATATCTGATAAAGAGTTTATCTCGAAAGCTTGTATATTAAACTACTTCTGACAGTTGAATCCTGAGATTTTTTTTGCTAAATGAAATGTTTTATACAAATACGAAAGACAAAACTTGTTTTACTTACTGTTACTTCTTTTTCATTTTAGTGTCCATCTAAACATTGAACATATAATGTGGCATATATGTTTTACAGCTTATTCACAAGTTTAACAGCGTCAACAAGAGTCCAGTATTTTCTCAGCCACTTTCATTTACAAAGCCATATTTCACCAGGGTGACCGATGCCTTATAATCTCACAATTTATCACTAACCTCAGTGTTGCTGGGTTTTTTTCTGATCATCTCCATCTCCCAACCTAAACTCCACTTCAGATCCAAGGTACGCCTGATTGTACTAGACAATTCCTGAGCTTTTTTATTGTCTCTTTAGCATTTTCCTTTGGAATATTAGAAAATGTTTCACCTGTAAACTCTTTCTTTTAACTTTACTGTCAGAAGAATGAGAAGGAGAGTCCTCTTCTCCTTGCTGTCTTACTTTTTGTTGGATAAACTTTTTTTTTATTTCCTCCTAAGACATTTCTAATTCAAAAATGTCTTTGATCCTGCAGGAAAAAAAAATACTCTGAAGGCATCTGGATACAGCAGCATGAATCTTACACCTGCCTCTCTACAGTACCTGATTGTTGGGATACATTTGCTTCTCCTCTGTCTAGTGTACAGTGAATAATCATTTTCCACACTCTGCTGGCTCCATTTTTTACCTTGCCATTCTGCCACAGTTTTGTCTGGATCAACTCTTTTTGCTGGTATGCTTCTATTTTTACTAATACAGATATTGGCTGCTTTCTCATGGCCAGATTTGTAGCATACACTTAATGTGCCCTTTCGATGAACAAATACTGCTGTGGAACATCAGCCTAGTTGTTAATTTGTGCTTTCATAAAATGAATAAAGTCTGTTCCTTCTAGTTTTTTTAGCACAGAAGAAAATCTCAGGTTTTCTCTGTGCATTGTCTTCTAACTCAACTGTTTAATGAAACTCTTCTTGAGAAGCTTCATACTCAGCCAGTTTTTTTCTACATTTCAGCTGCAGATTTTTTCAGTTTTATTAGATCATATGAACAGACAGTTAAAGCTTTTTCTATTTTTCCAACCTTTTGTTATTTGAGTTGGTATATTCCTTCAATGTTTAATTTATTTTAATAATCTCCTGAGTACATTTGATTTATTTTCTCCTCCAAATTACTGGAAGCCATCTACTGAACCAAAGCTGAAGCTTGAACTGCTTTTTGCTGATGAGCTGCAGAATCCTTCCCAGGCCATGTTTTCTCTTTACCTTTTCTGGTTAATTTTCTTCTTTAATTGTCTTCTTTGCTGGAATCCAGGCAGTTTGCTACTAGCCAGGAACTGAATTTTCCTCAAATACAGTTTCAATGGTAAACAGAAGATCATACAAAAACTTTGAAACTGGTAGCTTTGTTATATGGATATGGATTGTAAGACACAAGCAGTTAAAATGTTTTTAGTCCCTTTAGTTTTATACACAGGTCAGGTACATTTGTATCAACCGGTGGAAAAGTTGTGGACAGCAATTAAAAAACAAGCTGAAGGATTTTACCTGGGAGGGGAAGATGGCAAGCGTCAAGTGGGATAAGCCAATCCTTCCAATACAACAGGGTGGAATAGGATTACCCGATTTGAAGGGGTATTTTAGAGCAACACAGTTAAGCCTCTTACACACAGCGCAAGCAGAAAATAATAATTCAAAGTGGAAAGAATGATGATGATACAGGGGAGAAGCTCAAGAAACAAGAAGATACTGGAATTTTGGATGCAGACCCTTAAGGAGAATGACAATAATCATAAGGAATACTATATTCATAAAGTAGCAGAAAGTATTTCAGGAGCTAAGCCAGTACAGGAATGGATAAAGAGATTTAACTGATAGGGATCACTGCAATTAGGGATACAGACAATAGGCAAGAGGAGGCTTGAGTTTATTAAAGAAAACTGGCAAAGAATCCAAGGTATTGGGAGCAGGTAACTAGAAAGGGAAAGGTAACAGAATGGGAAGACGCCAAGAATTTATCTAGACTACAGGTTAGAGATTGCTTTCCTTATCAAAAATTAATATCAGAGTATAGGAAAAGAGAAAGAAATTAAATGAAAGACCAGGACTGGTAGAGTTTTTAATTGAGCCTAGAACAGAAGCTGCCGTTAAAAAGGAATAATTAGTAGAGCATATAAAATATTATTGCATGACAACTATAAGAATCAAACAAAGGATCTTAAAAAGGATTGGGAAGGGAAACTGGATAAACAATTCCCAAAAAGACAATGGGGGAATATGTATATCACCCAAATATGCAACATAGTCTAGAAGATTTAAGATCTTTGCTTGGAAGTGTTTACATAGGTATTTTTATACCCTAAGTAGACTGCAAAGAATTTTTCCTCAGGTAGACAGCAGATACTGGAAGTTTGATAGGGAAGAAAGAGGTAACTGGAAACATATTTTCTGGGAATGTAATGAGTTGGCAGACTTTGGGGATTCCCTGCAGACTGCTCTGTCAGGGATACTGGGTGAGCAGATTGGTGTAACTGAGGAAATGATTTTTTGAGCTACGATACAGAATTGGAATTGTCTAGACAGAGTAAGGCCTTACTGAGTCTAATTATGGTAGCTGCCAAAAAAGCAATCACTAGAAAATGGAAATCAAAGTCTAAACCAACTTTACCTGAAATAGTAAATACAGTAAAAGAGATAAATTAAATGGAATTGTGATCTTTAGGAAAGGGAAGGAGCAAATTATAAATAAAAAAAAATGTGAATGGTGGGAACAATACATGCAGAGGAGGAACAAGTTTTAAAAGATGGCAGATGTTGAATGAGCTATGCAATACTTAACTGACAATGACTGGATATTACAAATGATGTATATTTGCAATTATAGTTGTTTCAACGGTGTCTGTGATGTATAATGTTTGCAGCTAAAGTTATATTACTATGGTTTGTTTTTCATTCATACAAATGTAAGATTGCCTACGTTATACATGACGATTTAATAAAGATGATTTTGTTTATTTAAAAAAAACTGTTTCAATAGTACTTCTTTTTCTCAATTTCTGTTTTCGCATTGGGACAACTGAAGTTAAGCTGTTGATCAGTGTGCAGCCATCTTGGAAGTCCCCTCAGAATCATTTGAGGTTCAAGCTCCTGAAGTTCTTCAGAAAATGAAGAATCTCTTCTTCTTCTTCCAAAATGGCCTTATAAGAAGGCCAAGAGCCTGCACTAATCCTTCAGCTAAGCAAAAGAAATGAATCCTGTCCAGGGTAACTGAGACAAAAGAAGATGTGTTTTAAGTTTTTCTTTTTGACAGAACTTTCTGCCTAAACATACCACTTTTGCCAGCAAAAACTTCCCTGGGGATGACCACAGCTTTTTGGCTAAGCAGAGTGGCATTTTCTGCCCCTTCTCCCAGGACTGACAATAGTGGCTCTCCCTTGTCTGCAAGGACATTCCAACATCCATATAGGAACTGCCCAAACCACAGTCCATGGTGGATGTACGGACTACACCATCAGGACTCAAGGATAAAGATGATTAGTCCAAGGAATTAACTTTGGCCACCTATGGCTGAGATAGTTTATCAGCCTGCTGTGGCAGCAAATGCTGCTTAACAATGTTAATATTGAGGAACCGGTAAGTTGTTCCATGAAAAAGTTGCCTAATTCCCAGGGAAGACTGTCAACAGCCATCAGTAAAGCAAGTAACAAGTACTTTGTAAAAAAACAAATTTTCTCCATAAAAACACAGTAAACAGTATATTAAATACTTATCCCAACCCCAGAAGTAAAACAAGACAATTTTATCACAGCCAAAATTGTTTAAAGTTAGTTTAAACAATGTTTACCACAAAAGTAAAAAAGTAATCCTCTAATTTAGAAGTGTATAAAAATCATGTGAAAGTCATTAAAAACGCCTTCTCCTAGCATAATTAAATAACTTTTACAGTTTTAGTGGAATGAGCTTTAACTGGTCTAGGCAATTTAAGGCCTTTTTCTTCCTTACAAATATGAGACATACAGTCAGATATTCATCTAGATAGAGATACGTTTGAAACCCCTTTGCCTATCTTAGCTTTAGAAAATGAGACAAACAGCTGATCTGTCTTTCTGAAAGTTTTGTTACAAAAGAGGTAGAAACAGAGTTGAAAATGCACATCCAGCAAGTGAAGCATACATTTTCCTTTACTGGAAATGTAGAAAGAAAACTGGCAGGTTGATGCACTGGTTCAGAGATGTCTCAGTAGATACCTTAGGGATGAAAGATATATTGGTTCACAGAGATATCCTATCCTTGTGGAAAACAGTATAAAGAGGCTTGCAGGACAAGGCATGCAGCTCTGAAACTCTCCAAGGAGAAGTTATTGTCATCAAGAAAGTGGTTTCCATGTTAAGAATTTAATGTCTTCCTTGGCAGCAGGTTCAAATGGTGGTTTTGTTAAGGCTTGGAGAAAGAGAGTCATATCCCAAGGAGGAGTAGGATTCCTAAGAGGAGGTCTAAGAAGAAAGTTACCCCTCGGGAAAGATTTGAATAATCTAGGAGATGTTAAGCTTGAATGATTTTCTCCAACTTGACAATCTGAGATAGCTGATAACTGAACCTTAACTGCAGAATAACTGGCTCCAACATGGGACATAGATGCAAGAATATCTAAGACTGCAGGAAGAGGAGCTAAAAAGGGGTCCAGATTCCTTTGGGTGGTCCAAATAGAAAACCTCTTCCAGTTAGTCTTGTAAATATTTCTGTAGATGGCCTTTAGAAAGAAGTAAGAATATGGACTACAGGGAAGAAAGCTTGGTCTACCTAGGAAGTGGAGAAACCAAGCAGTTAACTTGAGGGATTAAATGTTTAGGTGAGGCATTCCAGATGGGTGAGAGAGAAAGTCTGGAGTGGGATCCAGCACCCAGGAATGGTGTACCAAATAAGGCCAGAGAAAGGGAAAGGTAAAACACACCTGTTGAGGCCAGAATGGTGTAATGAGGATGACTGTGACCTTCTTCTCTGATGCTTTTTGCAGAACTTCTGGGATTAGAGAAGTAAGGGGGTGGCATAAAAAAAGCCAGGGGGCCAAATACACACCAAAGCATCCCTGGGTAACTCTCCCTCTTGGGGGATTCAGGCAAAAAACCCACTGCCCTTCATGTTGAGGGGAGAGGCAAAGAGATCACAGCATGGTTGGACCCACTGACAGAAAACCTCCTCCATGACTGTCAGATTGAGGGACCACAAGTGAGGTAGAAGGACTGGCCTGCTCAACCTGTCTGCCAGAGCACTGAATTCCCCAGGTATGTGCATTGCTATCAGAAGGAGATTGGAAGATAATGCCGTCTGTCATCATTTCTTGACTTAAGGGGTAGGGACTTGTTCCCCCTTGTTTGTTGATATATCAGACTACTGACATTTCCTTCTGGACAGAAATCACCACTATTTATAAGACTGCTTAAAAGGCCTGCAACACTAGGAGGACTGCACTCATCTCTAGAATAATGATGTGAAGACTGACCTCAGAAAAGGACCTCATGTCTTGAAATGTCTTTCCCATGTAATGCCCCCAAACCTAGCTGGGTAATATCCATGGCCATTGTGGCTTTGGGAAGAGGAAATGCAAATGGATGGCCTTGTGATACCTTGGGAGACTGTATCCACCACCATATATGCGTCCTGCAAATGTATGTCAAATGAATCCAGATTCTCATGGGTTGGTACCAGATGGACCACTGCAGAGCAAGTGTCCATTGTGGAACTTTCACGTAATATCTGGCTACAGGAACAAGGGTGATGGAAGCTGACACTGATCCGAGTAAATGGAGAATTAATCTGGCTGGTGGCATCCAATAAGACAGAACCTTCAGTGCCTGATTTCATAAGGTGGGCAACTTGTTCTCTAGCTGTCTTGCTATCAGGGTTGTGGTATCTAGATAGGCACCTATGAATTCCAATGTCTGTACTGGAAGAAAGTGAGACTTGTCCAGATTTACTGTGATACCCAACTGGGATCAAAGATGGAGCAGACCGTCCATGGCCAGAATAAGAAGAGACCTGGTGGGAGAGAAAATCAGCCAGTTGTCTAGGTACGGGAACATCTGGAACCTTTGCAGTCTAAGGTGAGCTGCAACCACAGGGGTGTGATGAGACCAAAGGGCAGGGCTCTGAACTGAAAGTGAATGGCCCTTGGCTGGAAGTGGACAAACCTTCTGGAATGCCTATCCATCTTAATGTGGTTAGATGCATCCTGAAGGTCTATTGAACATACCCAGTTGTTCTTCCTCAATAGAGGGTGGATGGACTGTAGCATGACCTTTTGGAAGTTTATGTGTTTGACATTTTTACTGAGATGACTATGGTCCAAAATTGTCCTGAGGTTCCTGGTCTTTTTTGGTAATAAAAAGAACCTTGAGTATGTTCCAGATCCTTGTTGGTTTGGTGGGTCCTCCTGGATGATTCGCTTGTCTAGCAGTTTTATTATCTCTATAGTGGCTGTGTTTCTTTTAGAAGTTGAAATGTTGGGAAGTTTCTTTGGATTTGGGGGGAGTAAAGAAAAGGGAAGGAATAGCCTCTGCTTATACTCCTCCATAATCAATGATGGATGTTCAGGCTTCTGAGAGAAGGGATAAGTGCCCCCCCCCCAAACAGCCTCCAGAGCAAGGCTGTCAGGCACCCATTACGGAATGCTAATAAGAGCTCTCAGAGAAAGAACCCCTAAAGCCTTGGTTTTACAGACCTCTTCTGCTGCAGGGGCAACATCCACTGTTAGAGATCTACCCTCTGCCACAAGCAGGTCTATATCTAGAAGTGTCCAGAGAAAACCCTTGTGATTTCTGGGACCCCAACTTCTTAACTCCCTTCCACTTCATGGAAAAGGACCTCTGGCGTATAGAAAAATGTATCCCTTTGGCATTTTCAATCTTGCTCACTCCTAGAGAGTGTGTCTAACTTTTGGTCTGAAAAGGGTGGAACCATTAGAAGGGGCATTCACAAATTATGTCTTGAAAGGATCCACAAAGTCATACAAGAGCATTCAAGTATGTCTCCTACAGCAATGCCTGTACATGCAGATCTCAAAGTGCCTCGGTCTCCCCTCAGATGAGATGCATCAAGGTTTTGGAAATGGACTGTAGAATGGTCATTTGCAAGTCTACAGTTTTCTTATCTGCAGCAGACATGGACCCAGAGAGACATTTGGAGAGCTCTTTGGTCAAATCTCTCTAAGATCTTGTTGTATGTGCCAAACAATTCAATCCCCTCAAAGTGAAGGTAGCTGAGGCTTAAACTCACTTCTCAAATCTGTCCAAAGCCATGTACTCCCTGTTAAGGGGATGGACAGAAAAGTTCTTTTGGCCAGCTCATTTTTGGTGGCTTCTTCAACTACTATGGGATCCACTTATAGGCCTTTGCTCCAATGGTGGTGATCTTTCAGTGAAACAAAAAATACATCTGGTTTACATGGCATTAGATCAGCCACATCTGTCTACTTCCATGCTGCATGCTGGCAGAGAGATCAAGTCTACCATCTCATCTGTGGAAGGGACCACCCAAGAAGCAGCTCAGCCAGATCTGAAGGCCTCAAGAAACATTGATTCCACTTGAGAGGGATCTTCAGAAGATTAACCTTCTTTCTGTCTCAAAATTTCAAGGATTTCCCTGAATGAAGCATTCTCAAAAAGTGATCTGGGGGACCCCTCCCCATTCATATAAACCTGTGTCTTCAGTAAGAGGCACCTGTGGGAGTTGACATGCCTCCTCCTACATGTATGGTTCCAAGGTTCCTCAGTAGTGGGATACTCCAAACAGGACTCAGAAGATTGAATGGATTACTGAATGTGGACAGTCTCGATGCTCAATGTTACCAGCTGTCCCAATGGGACAGGAAGAGCAGGATCAAGACCCATGTTTTTTAGCTGGGGGATAGGCATAGCCAAGAGCACACAAGAGATCAAAGCACCAGAAAAGGAGAATGCTCTCTCAACCACCTCTAAAGCTGACACTGAGGGGAAGCGCAAAACCACTCCAGTAGAAGCAGGTATCCAAACCAGGTGAGTCTTGGTATCTGACCCCTCTCCACTCTATGAGGTTAATGTTGGAGCCGGGATATCCAGTGCCAAAACTCTGAGAGGAAGGGAAGGCTCCAAAAACTTCAGACACATCGGCAATGAGAAGCCTCATGACCTAAGGCACTTGGAACTGTAAAGATGTTGCAGGAGTGAAAGACAACCCAGTCTTTGGCTCCAATGAGGACAACCTTTGTGTGATGCTCATATTCAAGGTCCCCAAAACTTGAAGACAGACTGGAGTAGGAATGACAGAAAAGAGTGAAGGACTGAAGCTCACAGGTCCAACAGGGGTTGGAGTTGACAGAAACCCTAACTGAATTTGGGTCTTGAAAAACTTCCTCACCATCCTGTGCACATATGCTTCTGTTAAGACTTCTGGTAGGCAAGGCTGATCTAACAAAGGAAGAGGTTGAAGGAGGTCTGGAAGATCTCTGTACTAGTCTCTCCTGTAAGAAGGGGGAACACAGCCTAGTGGAAACTGGATCACTCTGGACAGAATATTGGCACCGGTAAAGCTGGAGCTAGAGGTCATATGGTTATTGGATCAGATGACAGGGTCAGATCCCAAGATTTTGAAAATTTTGGGATCGGAGCCAAGGAAGCCATAGAAGGGGAAAAGCTGTCAGAGGAGTGCTTCCTAGGCTCCTTGCCTTTCTCCGTAGGCTTGTCACATCTCTTCTCCCCTTTATGTCTGTCTGAAGACTTCTTGGCAGGCAGTTGGGCTCTGAGAGCACAGGAAGAAGACTGGGACAAGTCTGCCACTGGGGCTGGGAGAGATTCCTTAAAAAACAATTTCTTGCAGCATTCAGTAATGGCCTGCTAACTAAATGCTGTGCAGATAGCACATCCTCATCAAGATGTGCCACACCCAAACAATACACTCATTTCTGATAAGCATCAGAATTAGGGCTTTTGTGACCACAGGCCACATACTTTTTGAAGTCTGATTGCTTCTCGGCCATAACTTAAAATAAGGACAATGGAACCAGAAGGTAATAATAATAATAATATTAATAACAACAATAACAGTAATAATCTTAGCAAAAAATAAAAACAGTTGAGAAAGATGTTCCAATGGCATAAGCAGAGAAGAAGCAGAATTTTTTTTGTTTTGTTTTTGGGGAGGTAATGGTTCTGGTGGAAGAAAAAAGGAAGAAGAATATATGTGTGTGTGTGTGTGTGTGTGTGTGTGTGTGTGTGTGTGTGTGTGTGTGTGTGTGTGTGTGTGTGTGTGTGTGTGTGTGTGTGTGAGTGAGTGTGCACATTTTATATATATATATATATATATTATATATTTATATAAATATATGTATATATAGCACCCAAAAATTCAAACAACTTAGCTGACATGAGCCTGAGTGAAATGGATCGTGTTTATTCTCTATAATTGGTAAATTAGATCTGAGGTAATATTGGGGATAGGATGGGGTTATGGGTAAGGGAAGGGGAGGAGCAGGAGCTGTGGATCCTAATGTCTAGAGTAGCTGAGGTTGGATATAAATGCTCATCCATTGAGAAACTGATGGAACAGATGTCAGATCGGAGTGTAAAATAAATTAGGAGAAGCCCCAGGCATTTTCAGTTAATCATATACCACAAGGGGGAATGGATGCAGAATTATCAGAATATTTGGGGACACAGCATCATAAGATATCTTGGATTTTAGATGGGAAAAACCTTTGAGGAAACATTTAACATTAAACATTTAAGGAGACTTATGAGAAACTGTTTGTTAAGATTAGAGATCTCATAAAGAGATGGGAAATTATACCACTTGAAATGGAACAGTAGGTATAGACTTTGCAAATGTATGTATTGACGCTACTGATATATATACAGGGCAAATCTTTTAATAGTTACTATAGGGGGATTAGTTAAGGAAGGTAAGAAGGTGAAGCAAAAAATGACCCAGTTTCTCAACATAGGGTAGCCTAAGAATTTGTGTTAAAGCCTAGGGACAAGAACTTCCAGCCCAAAATCTGTTTCCTGGCTTGTCGAGCTATTCCTGATCTTCAAAATCATCTGGATGAAACAATCCTGCAGCTGTTCAGCAAAAATCAGTTCAAGCTCCAGTTTTGGTGTAATAGATGCCTTCCAATAATTTAGTGGAAAAAATAAATATATTCAGACCTGATTAAAATAAATGAAACATTGAAGAGGTATATCAACTAAAACAACAAAAAGCTGGAAAAAAATGGAAGAAGCTTTAAGAGACTATTCAGATGAACTGATAAAACTGCAAAAATCACAAGGTCTAAATGAAGGAAATGCTAGCCGTGTATGACTTCTCAAGAAGACCTGTTTCAAAAAAATGCTAAAATACAGGACAGTACACACAGGGAAATTTTGAGATTTTCTGCTGTACCTGAGAAACTGGAAGGAACAACTGTATTCATTTTAAGAAGGCACAAATAAACAACTGGATTGGATTGGACTGGTATTCAACAGCAGGACTTGTTAACTGAAAGGGCACATTGAGTGTATGCTCCAAACCTAGCCATGAGAAAGCAGCCAAGACCTGTACAGTCAATCCTATTAGCAGAAAGAGTTGGCCCTGACAAAACTGTGGCAGAAGAAATAAGTATTAAAAGTTTAAGACAGTACAGTGTTTGTAGAAAATTATTATTCACTGTACACCAGCCAGAAGAGAAGTAGATTTATGCCAGCAATCAGGAAATGTTGAGAGGCATGAATGAGATTCAAGCTGCTGTATCCAGCTGCTTTCAGAATATTTTTTCATGGAGTATCTAAGTCATTTTTTGATGCAGAACAGTCTAAGAAGACAATACAAAAATTTGTTAAAAAGGTGAGCCATCAAAGCAGAAGAGGACTCTGCTTCTCATTCTTCCATACAGAGACTTTTCCAGTGAAACCTTTAACAATGACAAAGACAAAGAGGGCAAAGGAATTGACTAGAAGAATTGGGAGTATCCTGGAATTGAACTGCAGTCAGGAGTTGGGAGATGTAGATAAACAGGGAGAAGAACAGCACCATGGAAATTAGTGAATAAATGTCAGTTTACATAGCATCAACTGCATTTATGAAATATGGCTGTAAAAGAAATGGGGAAAGAATGGAATTTTGTTGACTTTGTTAAACTTGTGAGGGACTGAAAGGCTTTTGGCCCACTTCATGTCACCAATGTTTGGGAGAACACTAAGAAGAAGGGAAGAAGAAAGGAAAATGTAATTGTAAGTAAAATAATTTTGTGGACTGAAACAAAAGTGTATCCTTTGGGAAGTCATCTACCCCAGGCAGCTACCACATTGACAATACACCCCTAAGAGTTGACTCAGTTGTTCAGGATATGGGAACGTATGTGAACACTAACCTAGCTTTTGACCAACACATGTCTACTGTTGTAAGACATTCCTTCTATACTTCACAACTTATAAACAAAGTGATTATGTTTAGATCCAGGGATGTCACTGTCCCCCTTTACTCAGTAATCATTTGGGCAATAGTCGAATATAAGCCCCCTTTGGCATGTATCTCTTCAGACACATGCAACGACTGGAATGCCCAAAGACACACCTTCCTAAAAGGACACTAGGCCTAAACAACATGTTCTACATGGGCCAACTCAAAGCCCTGTCACTATACTTGGTATCCTACAGAGTGCTAAAAAGTGACCTGTGTCTGAAGTACAAGGTATCCCTTGACCCATTGCTGATGGATTTACTGCATATCAGCAACAGAAATGGCATCAAAAATACTCTAAGAACCTAAACCTCTACTGCAACATCAACAGAATGGTTTGGAGGGACAGGTATATCTCACAGAGGATATTGCCGCTGTGGAACAGACTCCCCATCCACATAAAATAAAGTTCACCCAGATACCAGTTATTATCACTAGAGGTAGCATATAACTATCGATCATGGGATTGCTAAAGCTAAGCTCTACTCAAATGGGATAGGTTATTTTGAATAAAATAAGTGAAACTGACTAGGTTTAAAATGGCCTGCAAAAGCATCTAGCCTAGTACTTATCTATGAACCTAAGAACCTATAATTTCTGTTCTTAACAATATTTCTATAAAACATTTCATGAAATAAATTATATGTTCTATAGTAAAATATTATCAGATATTGTTGTATGTGATAAAAATACTGAAGTAAAGCCTTTCTTTCTTCATTTTTAGTATTATAAAATGTAGATATTACAATACAAAAAGAGAAAAAAGGCTGGGTAAAAGCATGTTTACATTAATAGGCTGCAATCTTGGGTTGCTAAGGTGGAGGACAGGATGTAAAAGTACATAGATCATAATATACACAGAACTGATATGATTTCTCTTACTTTTGCATAGCTGAATGTCTGGATTAAGAGCACTGGCTTAATCTAATATCAGGTTTTAAGTGTAAATATGTAATAAGAGGATACCAACTGTATTAAAAAAGTTACCTTTGGCAATAAATGTTCAGCATGACACTAGAAGCCTGCAGCTGAGGGCAACATTTTTTTCTTATGTTTCTGTGATGCCCATGGACTGGCCCAATAATCAAAGAGGCTCAATCCTCACCACTAACACCAGTGATGGGCGTGCACATTGGGAGGATAACAGGTACACACGCAGTAAAGTACAATTTCCGTTAAGAGCACACAGAGATCACAATCAGTCCAGGGCTGGTTTCTCCCTTTCTCTCCAGATCTCCAATAAGATTCCCCACTGGCACAGCTATAGGGTACAGGTCTCAGCCTAGTGGTAAAGCTAAAACCTCCAGCACCCTCTCTGTTCAACCACTGCTTCATGTCCCTGCCCAAGTAGCTCACACACATACACACACACACACACACACACACACACACACACACACACACACACACACACACACACACACACTTTGAGATATGAGTTATATACAAACGCACAGGTACTCCAGCTATGCCTCCTTCTCTGCCCAGGTTATAAGGTATCAATCACTGCCACTGACCACTAATATCAGCTACTAAGGGCCTTACCAAAGGGTGTCCAAATTTACTGTGCAATATTATTATTATCCAATTAGAAAGTATGATGAAAAGCAAGGCTTATTGGAGTGGCTTGGACAGTATCACTATATACATGTAATGTACTCTAGAGCTTAAATTATCTCTACACAAAACAGCCACAGTTGAACGGTTTAAAATATTTAATAATAAATAATAAAAACTCAAGACAAATCTCCTCAGTTCAATGCAGTGCTAGACAAGAGTTCAGACACAGGAAAATGCTTAAAATAATACTGTAGAATAGTCTGACATAAATATAGAAAACAGCTAGACTAAACTTACTATTTTCTATCTATTTCTAAGAGAAACAATGTTCTAAATAACTTACATACATACAAAAACATAGGCAGAGTACTGGTGAGTAGATGTGTTCAGGTTCAGACAAAATCCAAAATGCTCTAATTCTCTCTCTCTCTCTCTCTCTCTGAGAAAGTCTTAAATTGATAATATATCACTGCTGCTTTTAGATTACATTACTCTTGACACTTCTGATTTAGCTTCCCAGGCTAACAGAAACTCAAAATTTATACTTCTTTTTGTAATTTGCACCTCCAGGAAGCCACAGCAATAAAAGACATTATACATGTAAAATCTAGCAATTAACTGGTCTCAAAACAATTGAAACGGTTTGCTGGTCCAGACATCACAGCTCTGAGTTTGAGATCAAACAGTCATACAATGCTTGACTTATCTGCTTTCTTCCAGCAGAGTGCACTGTGGTTACATTTTTGTAGCTTCATACGCCATATAGTTTAATCATAACATGTAGTTTTCTTTTACATTTGTAAAACCAGCTTGTGGATTATATTAATATTTACAAATCACGTAGAATCATTTACAAGATTCTATCTGGCTGGGCTGGCAGCCTTTCAGTTTTTCACAGTTTCCATGGAGACAAACTGATTACAAGGCAATAAAAAGCCAGAGCACTGGTTTCTCTGAGGCTAAAAGTTAATGTTTTCTAAAAGAATGCAAGTTCTTTTTCACATCTGGTAGGGGAATAAAAATAAAGGAAGAACAGACAGCAATTAGTCAGGAGCACTGGCAGTAACGTGTCTTAGCATGGATAACCTTAACTTTAAGTCAGATAATGCTTGTTTGCAGCTGTTTTGGATGATTGTTCCTATTAGATGGGTTAAACTTAATTATCTGTAGAGTTACAAAGTTTCTGTGTTTGCATTAAGTTAATAGGTTAAGGAGATGATCTGTGTGTATATATGTGTGTGTGTGTGTGTGTGTGTGAGTGTGTGTGTGTGTGTGTGTGTGTGTATGTGTGTGTGTGTGTGTGTGTGTGTGTGTGCGCATGCTTTTGAGGGTTTTCATTAAAATAAAAATGTGCATAGGTTCAAATAGACAGAACCAGAAAAGACTGTATAAAAAGCAACCTGCCAAACAATAGTTGGTGTGTGTATCACGAAAGCTGGAAAAAGATGTATAGAAAAGTTGCCATATATAATATTTGGAAATAATAACTTCTAATCATAATGATGACTCTTTCCAAATAATTATATTAAGAAATACAGAGTGCACACAGCAATGCTACAGGAAAACATTTAGAAGAAAGTGAGTTTGATAATGAAAAGATTTCAGGATGGATATTCAGCAGAATATCAGTTACGGGAGCTCCAACAGTTACAGAAGAAGAAAAACTAGGTAAGACAGATTTGTGGTAGTAAGGGGCTACTAGCAAGGGATAAGGATTACTCTAGCATGTATTTATTTTCCACCTAAACAAACCAAGAAGAAACTCTGCAGTGTGGGGAGTGTGATGTTCACTTTCTAAATTATGTTATGCACTTAGTTCACTTAATAAAAATTGAACTGTAAAATATAGCTGTAAAATCCGTGCTAAAAAATAATCAAATAGAAAATAGTAGGTAGTCCACAATTGAGTTAAAAATGGAATATCATTTATTGAAACATATAAACAAGTGACCCTAGCTGAATATAATGAAATGCAATAAAAACATTCCATATTTATACATAATCAACTTGTTTGGAGTAAGGGAGTGGTTACAGATGGTAGTTCTGTTAAGAGCAATAAAAGCATTAAAACCATTCCTTCAGCCAAGTCCCCCTTCCCCCTTAACATATTAATGTAATCAGAGACTGTGCCCCCTAAAACTGAATCTAGAAAGCTAGAGACAAATTACAATCTAAGACCAGTCTATTAACACTTTGCATAGGCTAACCAACTAACCAAACTTTATTAATTAAGAAACTAACTAAAAATGACTGACTAACAAAAAGCTCTACCAGTAGACATCTACCAAAATAAATATTAATAAATATACAACTTTTAACAAAGATCGCTTTCGTATCAAATAAATACGTCATCAGGTCTGTATGTCAAAATCAAATCATAATATAATATGAATTAACGTGTCTAGATATTCATATGAAAACCTAAGTAGGATGGAAAAACATAAAAATAATTGCTAAGCTAGAAATACAGTGATAAATGTTAAAAATAAAGCACTAAAGCCATGGGGATCTGTTAAAGTGTGGCATTTAACTAAGAAAGCACTTAGTTTGAGTGTGTAAGAGTGCACTCAGGAGTAATCTCAACCTTTAAAACAGAGAAAAAAAAAAAGAAAAAACAGAAAAAAAAAAAAGAAAAAGACTATGCCCATGCACATTGTGTGCGCTATCAGACTTTCACTGCTTAAAATGAAAAAGTGTAACAAAAGTGTTCAGTTTAAAATCTAAAGTAGCATTTAATGTGGAGCCATCAAAAATGATTAATGTATATAGCCACCTAAAGTATGTCACTTATAACATTCCTATAAGGAAATAATGTCAGCATTCATCAGTCCCAAATCAGTCTTTTAAACAGTAGGGCATTTTTTGAGATCCAGTATGCTTTTTATGGAGCAATAATAGTTAAGCCCTGGTTTTCTAAAAGAGTGCAGTTTCAGCTGCCACTGTAGTTCACATTTTCCTAAAAGATTAGGGATCTCTCCTTCCAGTTCCAAAAGGTCGACATGGTCAGTAATTTGAAATTTAAAGCCAGCTTGTCTTTTGTATAGCTGCAGGTGCCGAGCCAGTCCATTATTCTTGCACACAGCTCTAATTTAAGAAAGATGGCCAGAAATCCTTCTTTTAAGTCTGTTGAGCATTTTCCCCACATAAAATGCTTCACAGTTATTGCAGCTAGCCCTGTAAACTACCTGCATTGAGTTACAGTCCCCTCTTGTGTTGGTTTTAATCATTTTCTTTAAATAAGGGCAGAAAAACATGTCTCCCTCCTGTATGTGCTGACAAAAGATACAGTTGGCTCCACACTTATTGGTGCATGTATCCTGTGGGCTTGGCCTACCTTCTACCCAACTCCTGATGTTCCTGGCTTTCCTATACACAAAGGAAGGAGCTTCTCCAAGAATGTCCATTAAATATGAGCTTTCAGTAATTATGGCCCAACTGTCTCTAATAACATTAATGATGCTGTAACAGTGAAAAGTAAAAGTCAAGAGACAACTGTCTTTAGATTTCTTTAACACCCTCCTATAAGGCCTGTTAAGTGCTGGTGCATTTGTACTTTTTAGTTCAATAATAGGTTCTAAAATGCTTCTTAACATATTGCTTTCATATTCCCTCACCAAACAATAATTTTCAAGTTGATTAAGGTTCTTAAGGAAGGGTTTCATTTTTGAGGTGACCCTAACCAACCTATAACCCTGTGACTTAACAATGTTATATTTCATCCTGGAGGGATGGAGGCTCTTATTATGTAGGAGAAGGTTTACTCTGGTAGGTTTTCTGTAAAGATCTGTGTCAATTTTACCTTGGTTCAAGTCTTTAGTAATCTGCATATCTAAGAAGACTGCCAAGGTGAGGCTGTAGGAGGAGGTGAAACACAGGAAGCTGGTGGTTTGATTCAGACAGCTGATAAAGTCTTCTAATTTAGCACTGTCTCCTTTCTACACAATAAAAATATCGCCAATAAAGCACAGATACACTGTGATGTGTTGCATGTATTCTCTGTTGTTATAAACATAATCCTCCTCCCACTTGCCTAGGGCTATGTTGGCTAGGCTAGGGGCCATAGCTGCCCTCATGGCTATAACCAGTATTTTGTTTATAGTAATTTCCATTAAAAGTAAAGAAATTGTATCTAAGCACCATATCTAAATGTTTATCCGTTCTTTCATGTTGTGCTGATGTGCCATTGTTGTTTTTTTCTGTAAGAATCAATCACTGTTTAAATACAATAATTATGTGGAAGTACAGTTTATAATGATCAACATTTATTGTTAATAAAATACTGTGAGCATCAATTGTAACATTTTTTTATTTGCCTTAAAAAATCATTAGAGTCTTTTACGTGTGAAATGTTCTCAGCCAGAGGTTGTAACAAAAATCCAGATAAATGGCAGTAGCTTCGATCAGGGACCCCCCGCTTGCAATCACTGGCCTGTAAGGAGGATTTTCTCTATTTTTATGTGGCTTAGCGATTCCAAAGAATTTAGGCAAGTGGGGGGAAGGTGTCTGTAGATAGTTAAACAAGTTATCTGTTAACAAACCATTATCATAAAGTGCAGTCAAGACTGTATACCAGTTGTTGTACGATGCTTTAATCTCTTCTAAAGTTAAAGACTCATAATAGTTTGTGTCACTTAGCATTACTTCTATCCTGAAGTTATAGCTGCTGGTATCAGTAACAATACCTCCTCCTTGGCAGTCTTCATAACCTGTCGAGACTTATTTCTGCCTAGCTCTAATAATGCTTTTTCTCACCCTTGTTAAGGTTGCAGAACTTTCTCCCTGCTGGTTTGGACAGTACTTTCCTGATGTCTATTTCGCATTTGACTTCAAAGGCTGCTAAAGTTTGGTGTAAGGGAGAACAGTAATTGCTGGATCTTTTTATTGTTTCTTTGATAGTTTTTTTTTCTCAGTGGTATCAAATTTTCCATAGTAAAGAACTTTCAGATTCAATTTTCTAACATAGGATTTTAAATCAACCAGTACCTGTGCTGTGTCACTGTCCCTTTGAAAGCACACTAATGTCAATGTTAGCAAATTCTTTTGTGGAATGATTCCAAACAACATGTTAAGTTAATAACGTGGTTGGTTTCTCCATCTGGTTCTACGTCCTGCAGTGTAGTTGGACTCCTCCAAGTATTTAATTTCCCTCACTCCTGTTGGGTCTATATCAGTTTGTCGCAATGCAATTGCAGCAAACACCGGATCGTCGACCCTCATTCAGCGAAAATCATTTCAGCGATTCTCTGAATTTACTGAGGGCAAGTAAATATCAGTGTTCACTGCAATTGCATTGAGATGAACTAATATAGACCCCTCCTGTCCACTGCTTGGTTCTCCAGCCTTCCAGAGGGGCACTGGCTGGGGATCGTTGAAACCCGTCTTGTGTCCTTTGGTGGGGGGGATTGCAGTAGTAATCTTCCTGGTAAATCTGGTAGTATTGTCCTCCTCTTGGGCTCAGACATTGGTCCTGGTAATGATATTGGTGCTGGTCCTAATGCTGGTGCTGTGGTTGATATCTATAATGTCCCTTGTGGTGGTGTGGGTCTCAGCATTCCAGATGCTGCTCATGGGAGCCATGCTGTCTGTGGTCTTGGTTGTCCTGTTGGTTCTGGCTCTGACAGTGAAAACAATGATCTGGACCACCAAGCCGATAAAATCAATGTTTAATAAAACAAAACAGTGCAATAGGTGAGTGCTCTCAGGTTAAAAACCCTTCTTCAGACAACATGCAGAATGATACAGACAATTTTTAAATACATGATAACCAATCAAAAACTCAGTAGTGTACCCTCCTCTTTTTCAAAATAGGTTTGATGAGAATAACTCCATTTAAACCAGGTGCGCTATCAGCACCCAAGTTAATTATCCATCTAGTTTCACTACATTCTGTTATGTTTTTCAAATCACCCCCTCTCCTGGTTGGATGAATGATCTGTATTACCATAAAATAAAATGCATGGTCAGGATACTGCTTTACATGCTGATACAAAACATTATGTATATTGGCTGTACGTATAGCTGACATATGCTGTAGCACCCTATCTTTTAATCTACAGTTGGTCTTACCAACGTAAAACGAACAGCATTTTGTACAATCAGCCAAATGTATAATATTGCTAGACAAGTGGTCAGCATACTGTTTCAAGGAATATCTTCTTCTAGATACTGGATGAGTAAATACATTATTATGCCTAATATACTGACAGGCTTTACAGTGTCTGCAGGGGAATGTCCCCTGTTGTCCCACAACATACTTCTTAGCCCCCTGTTGATCAGTACATAACAAATCTTTCAAGTTCTTACTGCATTTAAAGCAAAATATGGGTTCCTGAGTTTTTAATTCCTTTACCTTGTCATCTGTTAAAAAATTGTCCAGTTCTGGTGAATAATATTACATACACCACCCGCTTCATTTCTGTAATTCAAAGTTACTCTTAGTGGCTCCCCTTTCATATTCATCACCCTGTCATTCACTTCCACATTTCCTGAGAACCAAGGTCTTGCCCTATTCGACCTCTCCTCTTTACTTTTATTAAACGTCCGCTGTACAATATTATGTTTATAACCCATCTTCTTGAGATTTGCCATAAGTTCTGTAGATTTCTCTCTATATACCTCATCACTGGTGCACAGCCTAGATGTTCGATAAAACTGTCCATGTGCAGTGTTGTCAAACATATATCTGGGATGCATACTATCATAAGCAAGGAAACTATTTCTCTAGCAGTCCTTTTTATATAACATGGTCTCTATCTGTTTATCTACATTCTTCATTATTCGAACATCTAAGAAGTCTATGGTGGTGTCAGAGCATGAAACACTGAATCTCAAGAAATATGTGGTGGTTTCCAGATAGGCAATAAATTGATGTAGGTATCTACCTATCTATTTTCTTTTATTAAACATTGATTTTTTTCAGCTTGGTGGTCCGGATCATTGTTTTTGCTGTTGGATCCTGTTTTGAAGCCAGACCTTAGGTGCAAAGTCTACGGTTCTTTTTGGTTCTGGATCAGGTGCTGGTTCTGCTCCATTTTGTGATTCTGGGTCTGGTTCTGATCTAGGAATCCCTGTCCCTCACTGGAACTCCGAGGTGCGCTGGCACCCAAAGTTATCTGTGAAGATGGTGGTTGTGGAGGAACTTGTTGCATCTGTGTTATGTCTCTGGTTCCGTGTGTCGATATCCCTCTCAAAAAACTTGCTGGGATCTGCTGTCACATTGGTGATACCTTTTGTAGCCTCTGTTGAATCTTCTGTTACCACGTCTATAGTTGTTGTGGTTAAAAAATCCTGTCTTTATTCTTGTTTCTTGTTTTATTAAGTCTCTCAGAGTTATCCTTATCATACTGATCCCTTTGTTATGGTATGTTATAAAGGACATACTTTAGGTGGGTCATGTATACATTAATCATTTTTGATGGCTTCACATTAAATGCTTCTTTAGATTTTAAACTTGAACACTTTTGTTACACTTTGTCCTTTTAGTCAGTACAAGTCTGATAGTAAACACAATGTGCATGGGCCTAGTCTTTTTCTTTTCCTCTGTTTTAAAGGTTGCAATTACTCTTGAGTGCACTCTTGCACACTCAACCTAAGTGTTTTCTTAGTTAGATGTCACATTTTAACAGATCCCTATGGCCTTAATCCTTTGTTTTTAACATTTATCACTGTATTTCCAGCTTAGCAATTATTTTTGTTTTTTTCATCCTTATGTTTTCATTTGTATACCTAGATACATGTTCATTCATATTATATTATAATTTGATTCTGACACACAAACCTGATGAAGTATTTATATGATACGAAAGCGATCTTTGTTAGAAGTTATACATGTATTAATATTTATTTTGGTAGATGTCTACTGGTAAATATTTTTGTTAGTCAGTCAGTCATTTTTAGTTAGTTTCTTAATTAATAAAGTTTTGATTAGTTGGTTAACCTATACAAAGTGTTAATAAACTGGTCTTAGATTGTAATTTATCCCTAGCTTTCTAGATTCAGTTTTAGGTAGCACAGTCTCTGATTACACTATAGTGTTAAGAAGGAAGGGGGACTTGGCTGAAGGAATGATTTTAATGCTTTTATTGCTCTTAACAGAACCACCCTCTGTAACTACTCCCTTGCTCCAAACAACCTGGTTATATATAAGGATTGTTTTTGATGATTTTCATTATACTCAACTAGGATCACTTGTTTGTGTGGTTCAATAAAGGATATTCCAGTTTTAACTCAACTGTGAACAACCTACTACTTTCTATTTGATTATTTTTTAGCACGTATTTATATACATGTATTTATATACAGTTATATTTTACAGTTCAATTTTTAATAAGTGAACTAAGTGCATAATATAATTTAGGACGTGAATATCACACTCTCCACACTGTGAAGTTTCTTCTTATTTTGTTTTGGACCAAGTATAGGTAGCATACTAGGTTTCTCTAAGACTTTGAGGGATACCACAGATTTCTCTTTTTATATTCCACCTAAAACTGTAATTATGCAGCTTTAAAAAAGGTTTGGAAGAAATAATCAGCTTTTTGGTATAGAAGAATTGGAAGTCTGACAGAATGTACATATTATTTCCCAAGGTATAATAACTAGGCTAGACTAGACAGAAATTATATTTCACAGGAACATGTGCATTTAATTGAGAATTTGACACATATTCAATAACTATTTCAGAGCATGCACAAATAGTTATTAAGATAAAAATGCAGGGTGATGAAGTAAAGATGAGACACTGGTACTTCCCTACATTCCTGTTAAAAACTGAAGAATTTACAAAATGGGGAATGGAAATTATTCAATAGAAGTCTACTTTAAAAGATCGAAGAACCAGAATATCAAAGACGGATTCATCGAGATGACATCGACAAATCTTCACAACATCAAACACCCGGAACAGCGAAAACTAACCCCGGGAAAAGAACCACTTGGCCACCATAGTGAACTTTGCTATTTTCCCACTGTAGTGCAATCTTGGAGTTGGTATATTTAGTTAGGGGGGGGTGGGGGCAGAGCCCCCCACATGGGGGGATGTAGGGGTGTGAGGGGGTGAAGCCCTCCACTTTGGAGGGTTTTCTTGCTTTGTTGTTTGTTGTGATGTGCTGGTGGTGAAGTGGTTATTTTCCCGGGATTAGTTTTCTCAATTCCGAGTGTTCGATGTGAAGATTCAGTGATGTCATCTCGATAATTTCAGCTTCGATATTCTGGTAACCAAATCTTTTGAAGTAGACTCATTCAACAGTTATTAGGGAAGACAAAAAGTACTCCAGAAGGTATAGCTACTGAATGGGTTAAAATGAAAGTGGAGTTTAAAAATAGGTAAAAATAAAAGAAAAAGAGATATGGTTAAGAAGTAACAATAATTATTTACAGGGGATACAGAATAAGGGAAATCTCACAGAAAAAAAGAAGAGGCACAACTGCCGAGGGTGGAAAAAAATAACGGAGTACCTGGATAATATGCATGGGTTTAGAAGCAAATGTTTTTGATAATAACTCCAGAGCACAAAAAAAATTTAGGCACAACAACATAGGCAACAGAAAGTAGAAAGGGTTGTTGCCAAACTTAGGGAGCCTATAACAAGATAACCAGAGATCCAGTAGATGTATTAGAGATATTTTTCAAATTTTATGAAAATTTGTATAAAGCGGAAAAGTAGGAAATCAAAGAAAGCCAAATGGAAATATTTATACAAGACTTAAATATGCCAGGGCAAGAGGTAAATGAGGCTCAACGGTTAACAGTTAAGATAGGGAGGAAATGAGATAAAAATGGTGATGCATAACCAATCTGAGGGAAAGTCTACAAGAAAAGATGGAAGTTTGGAAGCTAGGAGGGAAGAAAGTGATAAAGATCTAGAAGGTTTTGCTTAACAGTATTTTAAAAGGAGGGGAAGCACCAGCATCTTGAAAAAACCTCTGTTGATTGTAATACCTAAAGACAGTAAAGACCCATTGGACTTGGCTTTATATAGGCCAGTTTCAATTCAATACCATAATTATAAATTTGTTATGTCTATAACCACTAAAAGAAAGGTAAAGGTGTTGCCAAAATTGATAGACATGTACAGTGTTGTCTTGTGGAGGGGAGGTAAACATTTAACAACATTAATAAAACAATTGAGATCCAGAGGAAAGCAGAATGTAAGAAAATACTGCTGTTGTTGGTGGGTCTTTATCCACAGAAAGTATTCAGCAGAGTAAGCTAGGATTTTATGAGGAGGGCAATGGAAGCATTTGGAATTCTTGATGCAATAATAAGGTTAATTAGGAGGTCATATGAGGGATCGGAGGCAAAAATCAAAGTTGGAGGGTTCCTCTCTGATAAGTTGTGTCTGAAAAGAGAAACCAGGCATGGGGTGTCCTCTTTCCCCTTTGTTTTTTGCATTATATTTAGAAGCACTGGCAAAGAAAATAAGAGACTCAGAAATACAAGTATATAGCTGGTATGATATTCAAGAGAAGTTGGCTTTATTTGGAGATTATATTATTTTGTACCTGATATAACCATAAAAAGGACATCTCAGTGCTGTGGAACATTTTGAGACAGTTTCATGTCTTTTTGGGATGTAATATTAATGAAGATAAAACAATTGCTATAGCTGTAAACTATGTACACACACAATAATTGGTTCAGCAATACCCATATTTATGGGGACATGATAAAATGAAGTATTTAGGAGTATGGGTTAAAAAGGATTCAGTTATGGTAGCTAAGGGTATGTGGGAGGAAACTAAACAAAAGATAATCCAAAAAATGAGAAACTGGAAGCTCTTGCCTATGGATATGGATAGTAAAATTCAAGCAGTAAAAATGATTTAGTCCCCTTAGTTTTATACACAGGTGAGGCATATTTTTATCAACCAGATGAAAAGTTGTTGATTGTAATTAATAAAGAGTTGAAGGATTTAATGTGGGAGTGGAAGAAGGCGGAGGTCAAGTGGGATAAGTTGATCCTTCCAAAAAAACAAGGAGGTTTAGGATTACATAATTTGAAGGGATACTTTAGAGCTACACAATTAAGGATCTTATACATAAAACAAGCAGAAAGTTATAATTCAAAGTGGAAAGGGATGCTGATGAAGCAAGGGGTAATTCAGTGGGGTTTTGGACAGATATTGTTAAGGAGAGTAAACAGCAGTCATACAGAATGTTATATTCATAAAATAACAGAAAGTATACGAAGAGCTAAGCCAACATGGGAATGGAGAAAGGAGATTCTGCCAATATGTATGACTGCACTTAGGAGTACAAGGAACAGGCAAGACAGGGCTGGAATTTACTGAAGGAAGCTGGCAAAGAAACAAATAATTAGAGAGGGACAGGTAACAGAATGTGAAGAGGCCATGAAGACATTTGAACTGGAGGTTAGAGACTGTCTTCCATATCACAGAGTGACATCAGAGTATAGGCAAACAGAAAAGGATAGGAAAATCCTAACTGAAAGACTTTCACTGGTTGCAGTTTTAACAGAATCTGGAACAGAAGCCCCTGTATAAAAGGATAATTAGTAGGGCACATAAAATATTGCATGATAACTATAGAAATATACCATAGAATGTCAGAAAAGACTAGGAAAAGGGATTACACAAGCAATTCACAAAGAAACAACGGGAGGACATATGTACCATCCCCAAATATGCAAGAAAATCTAGAAGATTTAGGTTTTTTGCCTGGAAGTGTTTGCACAGGTTCTTTTATACTCCAAGAAGACTTTAAAGAATTTTTCCTCAGCTAAACGGCAAATGTTGAAAGTTTAATGGGGAAGAAAGTAGTACCTGGGAGCATATGTTCTCAGAGTGTAATGAGTTGGCAGACTTTAAAATTAACATGCAGAATACTCTGTCAGGAATATTGAGCGAGCAAATCAGATAACTAAGGAAATGCTTTTGGAGCTGGGATACAGGATCTGAATTACCTAGTCATAGTAAGGCCTTGTTAAGTTTAGTTCTGGTGGCATTTGCTAGAAAATGGAAATCAAATTCTAAATCAACCATACTTGAAGTAGTGGATATTGTAACACAGATAAAACAACATGAAGTGTGATTTTTAGAAAAGGGTAGGAGTAAATTTCATAGAAAAAAAAATGAAAACTGTGGGAACAAAACATGGAGAAAAATGCTTTGGAGGAGAAAAGAGGTTTAAGAGAAGGCAGGAATTAAACAATTTATGAAACATTGCTTTGATTATATTGTACACAACAATATATTTGATGCATAATGTTTATATATCTGATGTATAATGTTTATACATGAATTTGGCTTGATTACATTTATATAAATTAAGTTTGCCAACATCACAAGCGATAATTCAATAAAGGTGTTTTTTTTTAATAAAAAAAATATACCCTCTCCCTGCTGAAAATTAAACAGGGTTCACCAACCATGAGAGCTTGCACTTCAGATACTCTTCTTTTAAATGTCACAGCAATGACGTCAAAAGGTGACATTATCAATTTCTCCAGCACACAATTGAGATCCCAAGGTGGGGTAACCTGTTTACAGGGAGATATGCAAAAATGGCCACAAAATGAACCTTTACAGTGGAATAAGCAAGGCTAGAGAAAAATAACTCTAATACTTGAGCCTCCTTTAATACCTGCTGTATATCCCCATTAAATAAAATGTAATCATCTAAGTGGCCCATCTAAGCAGTCAGTTGAAGTTGACTGATACCAAGATGTATCAAACTTTCCTTGTCTTGTGCATGTAGATCTTGTCTATGAGGAAGTTTCTGGTAATTGGACTTGGCCAATTTCATAAGAATGGAGAACTAATGTTTCCTGGTCCAAAAGAGGATAAACTACAATTACTTTTGGGGTACCCTTCTGAATCATTAGAATTATCCTGTAAATCACTGGAAGTGGTGAAAATGCATACCCGTCCAAGAGAGTGAAATGCATCTGTTTTCCAGGCTTGTTTGCAGGCAACTCTGGAACAACATTTTTCTAGCTGTCTGTTTTGAAATGAGATGAACACCTCTATTTAAGGTGTTCCCAAAAAGTGGAAGATCCCTTTGTTCAATTTCCATTCATGAGGGTCTGCTTTGTCTAGTTCAGCTTGTCTGTTACCATGTTTTGCATTGAAGGAATGTTAAGATGTTTGGATAAGGAATGTTGAAAAGCTTACTCCCAGGCTATGACAGCCAGCCTGAACAGGGGGGTATGACCTTGTAACTCTGTGCTTGTTTATATACCACAGCACTGTGGTATTCTTTGTAATCACTTAGAGAGGTCCTGGGGACCAAAGGTGATGGGCAGATGTCAAGGCATAAATCACAGTGAACATCTGAATCTGAAAGATTCCATAGAACTTGTATTTTTACTCCTATGGAAATTGCTCCCCATGCAAAATCCAATGCATCTGTGGTAACAGACTGGACTGGGGTCTGAGTAGAGAAGGGGTGACTTAGGTTTATTTGAATTTGTTGTCTCCACCAAAGCAGTTCCTGTTTTATAAAGCCCAAAACTGGAATTTGATACTTCAGAGAATGCAAATATTGGGACCATATATATTATTTTGAGAAACTGCTGTATCTTTCTCTTTGTATTCTGGCACGAGGTATTGTGAGAATCACAGAAAGCATGAATCCTAGGATCCTCAGTAATTCAATTACAGAATTCTGAAACTGGTTAGAGAAATTTAAGAAATATTCCAGATAAAGCTCTACCTTGTCTTTTTTAACACCTTTATTAAATTACTACTTAAGACATAGGCACACCTACATTAATAGAAAAGAAAGTAAGGTGAAACAAGAGGAACAGGAGACATCTGAAGAAGAAATGTGGACATGGGGGAGAAAAAGAGATTTAATATGGTGTAATATTTATGCAAAGGAGAAAGTAAAACTAATCAATGCAAAAAGAACAGCACCAAAGATATTTGAAGAGAAATACTGGCAAAGATATCCGGATATGGAAAATTTTACAATACAAAAAAAAAAAAGAATTAGTAACGAAGAACTTAAATAAATATAAACTGATGTTGTGGAGTACCTGCAAAGTGAAGGATTTAGTGTAGAAAATTTAACTCAGACAACAACATAATAGGATAGAGCAATGGACAACCAGCTGAGCAGGAAGCATCTAATCAGTTGACATATGAAGATACTTTGAAGCCTCCCATAAGAAACCAGTGCAAAGGTTCAGTTGCAACTATACAGCAAGGGAAAGAACAGGAAATGGTGGCAACTCTGACACAATGCGGTAGAGTGATAGGCCAGTGATTTCCCATATGAAAAAGCAACAGATGGCACAGGGTGAAACTGAACAGAACATGGCACAGGAAGAAGCTCTGGAACTTTCTATAGAATGCCTGCAGGAAATGGTGAACAAAGAATGTACCCTCAGTTTATAAGAAAATGATCTAAGAGAAGAGTTGCTTGATTTAATAGAAATGGATAAACATATTAAGATCAATGAAAGAAATAGACTGCAGACGGTCAATAAAACCCAAAAAGTTATTAGTTTGATAAAACAAATGAACATAATAATTAGGACTGTCCATAGAGATTCATGCAATATAACAAAAGTAAATAGGATACATTACTGTGCAGCCAAATTAATAACAGATAAAGTCCTCCCAAAAGAACACACGGTAGTAAGGAAAAGGACGGGGCAAAATCAAATGCCATTGTGGAAGTATTGAATAGAGAAAACTATAAAGTAATTAAGACAAGAAGTGTCACTGTTAGAAGAGTTTAGAAGAGGGAACAGATCAACAAAAATACTCAGAAAATAGACATGATAAAAGCAATGTGCAGTATTATAACGAATCAGGATTTATCATACCCTATCAAAAATAATAAACTAAAAATATCAGCACAGGCAGAAAATTTTAGAAGATACTCAAATAAATATAGAAAAAGTACAAAATAAGCAATTTACTGATGACCCAAAAAGTTTTATAGAGGACTGGGAAACAAGGTAAAAGGAACTGAAAGACCATGAACAAAAGAAGAAATAGATACAGTTTGGAGAAGTATTTATGAAGATCCTGTGGAACATAACAAAGGTGTTAAATGAATAGAAAAAGTAAAAGAAAGACTACGAAGTTCAAATGTACAGGATATGAAATGGGATGAAGTGATGAACAGAGAGTTTGAAACAAAGTTAAGAAAAGCCTCTTATTGGAAAACTTCAGACCCAGATGCAGTACTTAACTTCTGGCTAAAAGGATTAACATCTTTGCATGAAGATTAACCATGAGTAAGAACTATTTATATGCATGCCCCAAACAGACACCAGCCTGGCTAACAACAGAAAAACAATACTCCTACTTAACAGTGAACCTGCAAGCTACCCTAAAAACTATAGACCAATAACTTGTCTTCCAACAACATATAAACTACACAGTGGCAATAGAACAAAAGGGTAATAAAAGAAGGTCATATGGAACAAATGATCATTTGTTGTTAAAATAGTCATAGTGGAGAACTGTAAAAAGGGGAAGAATAAGTATGGCAAGGATAGATTGCAATAAAGCATTTGAAAGTATCCCACATTCATGGATAAAAGAGTGCTTAAAAATTGATAAGATACACTCTGCACTGATAAACTACATCACAGAAACCATGAAACATGGCAAATCACTCTGCAGTTAAGCCATGATAAAAGACAAATTATTATTCCAGAGATAAAAATCCAAAGGGGGATATTCCAGGATGACTCTCTGTCACCGTTGCTCTTTTGCCTTGTCCTTAACCCATTAAGCTGTCTGCTTAACAGATTAGGTTATGGCTACAATTTGGCTCCCAAAAAGCAACAAAGTGTGAAGACTTCTCATCTTCTCTTTGTCAATGATTGAAAACTGTATAGCTCATCAGATGAGGAACTGAAAGCACAACTGCAAGTAGTCAAAACGTTTTCAGATGACATAAGAATGTCATTTGGTCTTGATAAATGTGCAAAAGCAACCTTAAAAGCAGAAAAGCAGCACTAACAAAACTTCAGTTTGGGACAAGAATGTGATATAAAAAACTTGAGCAAGAGGGAGTGTACAAATGTTTGGGAACTGCTGGAGGATCAACAATAAAACACAAACAAATGTGACTAAAACTCAGTAAGGAATATTTTAGAAGACTTAAATAAACTCTGAAAACAGCACTGACATCTAGGAGCAAAGTTCAAGCTATAAACCAATTTGCTCTTCTTGTCCTAACTTACAGTTTTGGAGTGACTGACTGGCCACAAAAGGTGTTGGATAGATTAGACAGGAAAACAAGAAGGATGCTTCATGCTCATCAAATGATTTATAAAAATACGTGCATACCAAGATTATATATTCCTCATTCTGAAAGAGGTATGGGCCTCCGTGAAACTGATCGCATGTATAGATCTGCAATCGGGGGACTGCATACATATCTGCTAAGCAAGACCCAAACATAGTGAAAGTTTTGAAACATGAGGAGAATAAACCTAAGATGACTTCCCTTCTTAGACTAGCAGAAGCATATTGGTGTCACGTGGGAATGGAAATCAAACTAGAAGTAGATAAAAATCAGGCAGCAACTGAATGTGCCAAAAAACAAAAGAAAGAATATAAGGTGAAGGATCAGATGAGAAAGCAAGAAATGTGAAAAATGCATAAATATAGTTGCAAGTATATAGAAAACTACTGGAACAACCTCATCTTGATCAGGATCAAAAGCAGGAATGGTTAAGGAGAGGCAAATTCAAACCAATAGCTGAAAGGTCAATACTGGCAGCCCAAGATTGCAAACTATGTACATGTTGGTTTACAAAGTCCATTGAACATGTGGGAGAAACAGAGAAATGTAGGGTTAGGCAGGTGGCCTAATGGTTAAGGTGTTTTCCTTACAAACAAAAGGTGCAGAGTTTGAGTCTCACAAAGGATAATTGGCTAGGCTTAAAATGGCTTGCAAGGGCAGTTAGCCTAATACTAATCTATGAACCTCTATTGTAAAACAGAATTGGAAACAGTTGCACACCTTGTTGCTGGTTGTGACATACTAATGGCAGAAGGACTGTAAACTGAAAGGCATAATAATCTGGCAATTCTGTTGCACTGGGGATTGTGTAAACATTGTAATACTGAAGCATCATAGAAAATGATGAAGTCTACATCACATGGGATCACCCATTGCCAGCAGTTCGAACAACAGATGCTGAAAACCAGATATAGTGGTCCACGAAAAGAAGATATGGGTAGCATTGATCATTGAAATCGCTACACCCAGTGACTACAGTGTCTTGCATACAGAGAGAGAGACACAAAGTCATAAAATATCAGGATTTGCAGGCAGAAACAAGACAAATGTGGAAGAAAGATACCCAGATAGTTCCAACAGTAGTTGGAGCAATGGGTCTTATAAAAAAGAATCTACAATCATATTTAGATATGTTAATGATACATGTAATATGTATGAATTGCAGAAGGAGTCATTACTGGGCACATTGCAGGTGCTGCGAAGGGGCACTTCCGGCTGACATCAAAGATTGAAACAATACTAATTTCATGAACTTTAATTGTACCTTGACTTAGGAATGTAGCCTATTCCCATCATGTATTAAAAACACAAAAGATTTGGAGAAATTAAAAATAGAAAAGAAACCACATCAACATTGTTCCATTTACACTCACTATACATTTTTTCTTTTCAATTGTCTTTCAGTCCACCATTACATAAATCTATAAATTCCTACCCTCCCTTAAACCTCACTCCTTCTCCTGAACATTATTCTGCACATATTGTTTCAACTAATTCCATTTATTCCTGTATAGTTCATTCCTTCCCTTTTCTAACATTTGCTATCTACCTGAGGAAAATTCTTTGATGTCTGCTTGGGGTATAAAATATTTATGCAAACACTTCCAAGCAAAAATCCTAAACCTTCTGGACTTTGCTGCATATTTGGGGACCATACATATGTCTTCCCATTGTTCCCTTATAAACTGGTTTTCTCTTCACAATCTTTTATTTTATTTATTTTTATTTATTTATTTTTTTATTTTACATTTGTTAACTGGGATGGTCTGACTGGACACAGGTCCATTGTCAGTGCAGGCCCGGGGAGAAAAGCTCCACAGTAAGTAAAATTTTACACAATATGTTAAAATACAGTATACAGAGAATTTTCAAACAATATGTTAAAATACAGTATACAGCAAAAGACATAACAAGACCTATATATACAGGAAAAAATAGTTACACATGGTTAATAACAGAATAAGTATACAAATTCAATCAGCATTAGGAGAAGACCAAGACTGTAATATATATTACAGTAGGTATATTTGGAAGTGAGATATATAAGTGGAATAATTTGATGACTTATGTAATACGTGGGCATTGCCACTTATTCTGCAAGTGTGTTCTAAGTGATTTTTTAAAGTGAGAAGAGGTAGGGGCAGAAATCAGAGCAGGAGGATGATTATTCCAGGTTCTAGCTATGGAGTGGGAGAACAGTGTTCTTCCTGCAGTATTGTTAGCCCTAGAGATACAGAGGAAGGGTTTGTCGGAAGATCGGAGAGGACGATTTGTATTATAGTGGGTGAGAAGTTGGCCTAGTGCAGGGTTTTTTTCTGGATGTGTTACCACATTGTAGGCAATGACTAATTGCTGATAGGTTAGTAGCTGGAGAAGTTCCAGCCATTGCAGTTCCCTTAGAGCCTGGCAATGGTGGGTTCTAAAAGTGGAGTTGTTTGCAAACTTGGCAATTTTATTATAACACGATTCGAGTCTGGCAAGGTCAAGTTTTCTAAGTTGGGTAAGAATTGGAACAGCATACATTAGGGCAAACAAGAGGTGAGTTTGGGCTAGGGTAATCTGTGCTTCTTTTGAGAGGGATTTCCTGTGCCTATATAGTGTTCCCATTTTTTATGTACTTTTTTGATAGTTTGTGAAATGTGTACGTTGAAGTGTAGATTTTTATCAATTTCAACGCCTAGGAGTTTGGTATGGTCAGAGGGAGAGATAATAGTACACTTTGCCATTGGACAGATTGTTGCCTTTTCTAATCTCTTCTGACTGACTCTTAATTATCATGGAATATTTTAATATGCCCTACTAATTATCCCCTTTTTAACACCAGCTTCTGTTCTAGATTCAAGCAGAAACTCTACCAGAGCAGGTCTTTCACTTAGGACTGCACTATCCCTTTCTCTTTTCTTATACTCAGATATCAATCTCTGATAGAGAATGAAATCTTTAACCTGCAGTCCAAACTACCCTTGGCATCATTCCACTCTACATTTCTCTCTCTAGCTATTTGCTCTCAATACCTTAACTCCTTTGCTAGTTTTCTTCAGTGAAGTCTAGCCCCTCTTTACCTATTTTCTGTATCTTTACTTGTAGTCATCCCTATTGTTAAAATCCCTTTCTTTATTCCTGTGTTGCCTTAGTTCTTAGAATACTTTCTGCCACTTTATGAATATAATATTCTACATAGTGTTTTTTATTCTCCTTATGGATCACCACTCTATCCCTATTTCTTGACCCCCCCCCCACTTTATCATCATCCCTTTTCACTTTGAATTATAACCTTTAGCTTGTACTATGTATATGAGCCTTAATTGTGTAGCTCTAAAATATGCCTTTTAATCAGGTAACCCTAAATCATGTTGTTCTTTTGGGATGGTCAACTTATTCCACTTAACTCTTGCCCTCTTTCCCTCTCAGATAAATTAAGATCTACCTTGCCCTTGTGTTAAAAAGGCCTTTTGAAGAGAAGAATCTAGTAGGTATCTCAGAAACACAATTCTGTGAGAGAGCCAAGAAGTTTGCAAAATTTTTCTAGAAGTAGATTAGTAAAAAGAGACATAACCAAAGTTAATGCCTCTTTTCATTTTGATAAAGACTCTTCAAAAGAGAAGCAAGTCATTTAAATAAGGAAAGCTGTGAATGCCATTCAGTCTGCAATAAGCTGGGGCTAGGTATTTTGTGAATACCCGTGGAGCTGTAGAGAAAACAGAGGGTGATGCAAACAACTGATAAGTGACACAGAAACAGAGAACCTTAGACATTTACTGAAGCCTATCCCTATGGGAATATAGTAGTAAGCATATTCCATGTGTATAGTTACCAAGTAACTCATATGTGGAATGACAGGTAACAGGTTCTGTAAGGCCAAAATTTTGAAACTTTCATGAAAAGTTTTAAAAATGAAAGATCTAGTACTGGTCTCCAAGATGCCTCTTTCTTTGGTACCAGAAACAGCCTGGAATATAAGCCTTTGCCCCTTTGACATAAAGGTACAGGTAATATGACTCCATGGGTGTGTAAAGACTGAAGGACCTGAGGAAAAAATTATATTTGGTTTGGAGTTTGGGAATGTATTCCCCCTGTAAGGAGGCTTCTGTATCCATTTCAATCTGTTGCCCTCCTGCACCACTTTTTACAGTCAAGAGTCCAAAGCAATCTTTTGCCTGAGGTGGATGTTGAGAGTCAGTTTTTGGGATAGAACTGTATAGATAGTGGCCAAGGGAGAAGATGGTAAGGAATGCTGGCATAGTCATTCTGTACTTTTGTTTTTTCCCTTTCTCTGAAAGGACCCCTATTTTTTCATTGTTGTTGCTATCCTCCAGCCATCTCTCTCTCTCTCTCTCTCTCTCTCTTTTTTTTTTTTTTTTGCATTTTGTTTGCCAGAAAAGGGCTGGCATTGTCTGAGAAACTGGGGAGCAGAATAACCAAACAATACCTTTTTACGTAAAGCTGAATCCAAGATTTCAGACTTTACATCACTGGCACACTTTTGGGTACATACCCAAGCAAACCTTCTCTACAGCAGTGGTCTTGGACATACTATCAGCACAACCATACACACTCTTCAAAGCATGTTCAGATTAATGAGAAAGGATAGTTTGGTTCAGGAAAGAGCATTCTTCTGTAGGAAGGGTGGAAGATAATTCCCTCAGATTGTCCATATGACATAGTATAAATTTCCCCACATATGCCTGGTAATTCAGAATTCTTATGGCTAAAGTGGAAGAATAAAAAATGTTCTTACCTATATGGTCGAACATTTTACCATCCTTATCAGCAGGAAAAGAGTTGGCATTGAGCATCAGTCTGTTGTCAATATGAGACACACTGGAAATGGCAGCAGGGTATGACCAAAGGTGAGAGAAACTAAATGTATTACCTGGGGTACTTTATAATTCTTATCTACTTCTTTAGGGTACGACTGAATAACCAACACAATCAGTCACAACTGAAAAGCAGACCTCTCAAGAGGCGTAATGAAACCAGGACAAAACTGACCTTTTCTTTAACAACTTATGTATTTTCTGCTGTATTACATTTCAGTTCAACTACAGGTTTTCATAAGCGTTTGGTAAACAATAAAGAGCAGCTGCTGTTGTTTCAAAGCTTGCAAATAAGCTGATTAAAAGACACAAAGAGGCCCATACATAAGCAAATATGAGCTTTGCTGAAACTGTGAACATATAATTCCTTCAAGAATCTTTTCAGTCGAGGTTTTGAATTCTCGTTCAAGTGTTTGTGCCAGTGCAACAGGAAAAGGGAATTACTGAAGCCTGCCACTGTATTATCCCCCCTCCCCCCGATGAAGATCCTTAAGGTCAGTGCCATATTTAGACTTAATCCACCATCTCAACATTAATCTCATGACCTCACTGGAAGGCATGGGGGTCTTCATACATTAGAAAGTAGCAGATGTGTATAACCTAGTACTATATTTCTCAGCTCAGAGTTTATTTAAAAAAAGATAATCTGAAAAAAAAGCTGTCATTCTACAGCCATATAACTGATCTCCCTGTGCAGAAAAGCTTCTACAGTGCTAGAATGTCAAATACATTGCAAAGATCGGTTTTCTGAAACAGTGGCAGGCAGGGCCAAGCTGTGGCATAAACTCCCTAACTGTACAATTTGTGAGAAAGGACCTCCATCAATCTAAGCATCCACACATGCAATCTGATTTGTGTGATTACCTTCATTCTATGCCTTTGTGTTGCATTAACTGGCAGTGCTCAAAATGGAAAAAAAAAAAGAAAAAGTACAGAACAGACAACAGATGAACTGACTTTGGTTGAGAACTGCTGTCACACATGCATTTACTTTAATTTCATTCACTGAAAATAATGCCTGATGTAAAACTGAACATTCCTTTAAGAGGTAAACATATGATTTGACAAGGCAGCTAGTCAAATTTATACAGTTTTTTTTTTTTAAAGATAGTGTATATTTAACATTAACAGCAGGCTAGGATGCCAGTATGGTGGATGTGAATAGGGTACAAAAGAGAGGGACAATCTATCCAGTACTAAATGAGAAAGGGACAGATCGCGAGACAGGTAAAACAAACAGCTGCTCTGTGATGAAGGAATGTTATTTGTGTCAAAGGTAGGCCTGGTTAAGTAATGGCCTACCTGTGTAAGGCATTTGAACCAGGTTGTTCTGACATTCCCAGATCAGTAGCAACTCAGTAATCAAAAATCATAGAGATCTAAGGCATTCTTAGCGTGGGATGAAGGGGGTAGCCACCCTGGATGCAAGTTAGAGTGGAACGAAAGGGGTATCTGCCATGTTTGCAAAAACTGTTAGAGGGAGTGACTGGTAAATGCTGATTCTTCTTCTTCAGTACAGCTCATTGCATTATTGGTATTTAAAAATCAATGCCAATGTTGTATTTTTGCTGAGAACCAAGACTCTTTAACGCTATTTGTTTGGCAGAAAATGTAGCAGTTCTTCAAATATGAGGTGAAGAGCTTTTTATATTTTTATTTTTTTGCTCCTCAACTTAACTTAACGTTCAGTGGGGGGAGGGCAACAGATTGTGCATGGCACCTCTCAACAACAAATGACAGGTGCTATGCAGAACTGTAAAATAACATCAGGTAGCAATCAATGTGATTCAATAAAAGAAGTCCAGAGTAACGCAACAGACGACATCCACCTTGCCAATATATGACACGTTTTGAATATGAAGTCAGCTTTAATATGCTATGCTATGCAGGACTATAATATAACATCAGGTAGCAATCACTGGATAGAAAATACAGCATTTGTGACAAGAGTCTAGGTGCATACCTAGCATCACAAAACTGACTTCCGATAGACAGGAGTCACAACAGGCACTGACTTCCCTTTGAGAGACCTAATCATGTATTAACTCTTTTAACAAGCAGATACATTAATAAAAAACATATTGCAGATATTTAACATAGTTTAAGGAAATTTAGTAGAGTATTAAACAGTGAACAGTCTCTTCTTTTTTAAGCACAAATACTACATTTGACAGGAGAGATAACATTACTAGCCTGTCAAATGTAGTAATTATGTTTAATAGACAAAACCAGTGATATACCTTATAATGTATGACAGCTCAGATATATGGGTAGATGGCAAATCAGAAGAGCTAGGAACAAACCTAAGCAAGATACTCTGGCAGTCATTCCATCGCTCACTAGAGGACCTATGTTAATCTAGGGTTTATCTTGTAATGATCTATATGCCTCATCTGAGCCTTTTTACTATCTTTTAATATTCTTCCACAAGTCGTAGAGTGTCTGTTGGGGTAATGGTGGAAGTAGATATAACACAAAAAGAGGTCCAGCACAATGGGTGAAAAACTTGAACTTATTTATTTAGGTAGCATGAGAAACAAAAAGCAAACCGGTTTCGGCATCAGCCTTCCTCAGTGCATTAACACAAATATGAATGCCCAATCCTTAAATACATGACATCATTAACATTCACAAAAATTATTAGTTGGATATATCACTATGACAATTCATTCAGACTAGGTTTAAACAAACCCCCTAGCCTGATGATCCAACCTGATTCCTTCAGGGAAGGGAATACTTCAGGGGGTTTGAATCCCGAGGATATTTGTGCCAGTATGTTCTTGAAGTTGACCAAGAGCATGAAATCCTTGAGGACTAACATCTGGCATTTGAAGCTATTTAAGGCCTATAAGGTTAGAGGGATTTCTCCCTGTGGGCTCAGGGTTAGGATCCAACCATGGGTCAGTATGATGGATGACATATTATTGGATGAATGGGCTCAGGCCCAACAAAAGGCTTCAGTGATGTTTGTGGAAACTCTTATTTCCCATTATTAAAGGACCATTGATTAATTTTGTGTTGAAGTACAGCCAAGTTATGAGGAGATCAAACAGTTTGAGGGAGAATCTTTTTTCTCCAAATATTTCAATCAGACTTGCTGGTCCTTGAACAACAACTGAAAAACAGAAAGTTACATAAGTTTAACAGAGATGTGATGGATTATGAAAGGGGTAAACCCTCTGGGGCTCAACATAAAAATGTTAGGTTTGTGGATTCCAACAGGAAGAACTCTGGGCCAAATAGGAAAAGACCATGATCAATATTAAAAAAGGGCCCAGTGGCACCTCAGGGGATGAATCTTCTTCAGCCAAAGTGCTTGATTTCACCCCTCTTTCTGAGTCTCCCATTGCTAAAAGACACCCCAGCAATGACCCTTTGGGGGGGCAGATGCAGGGGTGGGAGGAAGCATAGGGCAAATAAACAACCTACAACAGTTGTTGGACCTAATAATACCTCATTAGGTTTGGAAAATAATGTACACAACATTTCTAGTTATGTTCTTTCAGAAAGTGAAATAGTTACTTAATAGAGGACTTAATTTTGTGCCTGGCTTTTCTGTTTATGAAAACTCATTGGTGAATGATGTTTTGAATTTCTGTCGACTATCGAATTTAAGATGGTTTTTCTGGGATAAAGAAAATACCCAAGGATCTACTGATTTTCAGTTCCACAGAAGTAATTTTGTTCCACCTGTGGATAAATATGTGGGCATTTTCAAAGATTGTGTGCTAAAAGATTTACACTATAACCAATCCCTTATGCCAAACATCAATTACAATCTAACCAAGTCTGAACAACTAGCCATGCAACAGTTGATAGCCCGACAAGATCTAGTTATACTACCAGCTGATAAGGGAGGGGCAATAGTAATCATGGATTGGGACAAATATTTGGCGGAGGGGGAGAGACAGTTGGGGGATGTACAATTCTATATGGGCATGCAACTAGATCCGACACTACAATTCAAGAAAGAAATTGATAATTTTTGAGAGGGTTGGGGGTTAGCATAATGGTTAAGGTGTTTACCTTACAAACAAAAGGTGCAGCGTTTGATTCTCAGATGGGGTAACTGGCTAGGCTTAAAATGGCCTGCAAGGACAATTAGCCTAGTAATGACCTAAGAACCTATGAACCTATGAATTTGGCTTTGGAGGAGGGCATTATTAATAAAAAAACTGTTTACCATCTAACAGTTTCTGACCCCCAATCTCAATACCTGTATCTCCTACCCAAAATTCACAAGAATTTGTCCAATTCCCCCAGGTAGACCTATAGTCTCTGGATGTGGATCACTGACTGAACCCCTGTTGGCCTAGTTGACGAAATACTTGGGAGGGTGGCCTAATAGTTAAGGTGTTTGCCTTACAAACATAAGGTGCAGGGTTTGAGTCTCACAAGGGATAATTGGCTAGGCTTAAAATGGCTCACAAGGGCAGTTAGCTTAGTAATAATCTATGAATCTATCTATGAACCTACTTACAGCCCCTGTTGCCCCTAGTTCGTGCTAGAATTCAGGACATGACCATTTTTTTACAAATCAGTGAGAACATGCAATTAGAGCCTGAATGGCTAATGCACACTTTGGATGTGTCCTCATTATACACTAGCATTCCACATTTGGCTGGGCTTGAGGCATTGCAATTTTGGTTGGATCAGGCTAATATTTATCCCCCTGGATTCAGTAAGATTTTGGTATGTTTAACTGAACATGTACTGACCAAAAATGTGTTTCACTTTTTTGGTAAATGCTTTTGGCAAGTTAAGGGTACGGCTATGGGGGCATCTTTTGCCCCCATTTATGAAGATCTGTTCATGGGCTATATTGAACATCAGCTTATTTATGATGTTTCACACAATTTATTTCTTGAAGAAAATTACATCTACCAGCGCTACTTGGATGATTGCTGGATGATGTGGAGGGGAGATCTGGTTTTCCTACAGGAATTTGTTGAATACCTCAACCAGAATAAACATGAATTTATTTTGAATTTCAACAAAGAATCCATCACTCTTTTAGATGTGATGGTTATTAGGAATACTGATCACACCCTCCAAACTGAGGTGTTTCGAAAATATCCCCAGTACAATACATTATTACATGCTGGTAATCATCAACCCCCCCCCCCCAAATCATCTGCAATATACCTAAGTCACAGTTTTTGAGGATGCGCCGCATTTGTTCTACACAGGATACTTATGCCCGTTAATAAACGGTTAAAACATTACTATAAATATATATAAAAGACTTAGTTAAAATTTTTTAAAAGCCAGACCATTGATGCAACAGAATTATTATATTATTATATTTCTTTAAGTATTTTATTACATTTTACGTATCTGTTTTATGCACCTTGTTTCTACCCTGAGTCGTTCATATTCTTTTTGTTTAGACTTTAAATATTGTCTCTATAAAACCAGAAAGTTCCTAGAATGACAGATTTTGCATTGTTATATTTTCTGAAGGATATGAAGTCAGAAACTCAGAATTTTAACTAAGTCTTTTATATATATTTATAGTAATGTTTTAACTGTTTATTAGTATACTAATGCATATTTATGTTTTTATGTATATTTGCATTTACATATATTTAATGTTACCCATTTATAAGCATTGGAACATGTGACTACTGGATTGTCAGTTGACTTTATTGCATCTTCTATCTAAGCTTTATTATGTTAAACTACTGTGTCTGATGAAGCAACTAGTATAGTTGTGAAAGTGCTAACCATTTTTATTTTTATTTTTGGTTTGAATAAAAGTATGTCTGTGTGTTAACTTGGTGCATTTTATTTAATTTTACGTATCTGTTTTATGCACCTTGTTTTTATCCTGAGTCGTTCGTATTCTTTTTGTTTAGGTATCAGGTTAGACAACAATCTAGAGTGGAGCTGTTACAGTATAAAATGTCTGATGTCGACAGGGATGAACAACAGCCCATATGATTGGTAACCATTTTTGGCAGGAATTTCCAGATGTTTAAGAGGGTTATTAATCAACATTGGGATATCTTAAAGGCCAATGGCAAACTTAATGATATTCTGTCTTCTACTTGTTCATTTTCTTTCCACGGGGGCCGACATTAGGTTCCCGCTTTAGTCATTATAAACGTAAGGTTCTGCCTACACTTCAACAGTCTACTATATTTGGAAATAGGGTTAAGGGATGTGTTCCTTGTGGACATTGTTCTGCATGTCCCCACATATTTAAAACTAAAACATTCACCAGTTCTAACACCTCTAAGGTCTACGACATTCTATGTTTTGGAAATTGCAGCAGTGACTGGATTGTGTATTTGGCTACCTGTTGCTGTTTGGTGTTTTAAGTTGGACAAATGTCTAGAACACTGAGGCTTCGGATTTCTGAACACCTCAGTGAGATCAGGAACAGGAGCGTCACTAATGTTTTGTTTAAGCACACCTTGGCCCACAAGACAGCTAGATTTACATTTACTTTGATTGATAGGGTCTAGGGTTCTAATTTTTCTAAAGTTGGTTGGCACACTACATTAAATAATAAGGAATCAGGTTGGATCATCAGGCTAGGGGGTTTTATTTAATCCTGGTCTGAATGAATTGTCATAGTGATATATCCAGCCAATAATTTTTGTGAATGCTAATGATGTCATGTATTTAAGGAATGGGCATTCTTATTTGTGTTAATGGACTGAGGAAGGCTGATGCCGAAACCGGTTTGCTTTTTGTTTCTCATGCTACCTAAATAAATAGGTTCAAGTTTTTCACCCATTGTGCTGGACCTCTTTTTGTGTTTTATCTTCTGCCTGGGTTGGTTTGGTCCGTGCACATCTGTACGTGCAGGTGTATGTGTTTTGTAATGGTGGAAGTGCCTGCACTACTGAAGTCAGTGGGGTGGTAGCATCATTCAGTGATTCCCATTCAATACATACACCAGTTTGTCAAAAAGGAAGCAGAATAAAGTACAATTGTGCAAGTAAACCTGCCTAGATAGAAGATATTAAAATGATTACTGCTGCAGTAGCCTTAGCTATATAGGTTACATCCTGCCAAGGATATAACAGCCAGACCAAAGCTTCAGTGCACCCAAACTGTCTAGCATCTTGAACTGAGCTGAATAAAAGCCAGCCAAGTTTGGGCACCAAGCCCTTCAGTGCTTTTCTGCTAACAAAGAGAGAGAGAAAGAGAGGGAGAGGGAGGCTGAGCCCTGAAAGGACAATGCTAGGAAGAACAAAAAATAAATAACCATGCCCTGAAATAAACAAAACACCAAAAACAAGGGGGTGGAGGGGGAGCAGCTATTGCAGCAGTAATCATTCAAATATCTACAGTTATGGTAACTTTACTTAGCTTTATTATGTTCATCATATTAATCACTGGTGCAGTGTCCTTACCCATATGGCTAGATTACCATAACTAACTACATTTGGGAAGTGGAGGAAGAGACCAGGGGCACCTAGAGAATGGTCCCTACAAAGACTGATCTAGACCCAGAGAAGGAATCAGGCTTACAGTGTTTTGTAAAAGTATGAAAAAGATGGTCCATGAAACTTGCATAAACACCTCTTCCCAGAATAAAATAAGTGTTATCCTAAGTCCACAGCAAGAAATAACAGACAGTACCAAAACAAGACACTTTTAATAATAAATCCTTAAAATAGCACAAACAGGCAAAACTCCACACTTGGTTAAGAGCTTTTGTCTTAAAATAATTTGTCTTTTGGTATTTTAGCCCTGGCAGAAACGGCCTTGACCCTGCCTGGGATAGATTATTCTGGTAAGAATAACAACAGATAATAGCCTTAGGCAACCATATGAAATAGTCTGTTTTGCCACAGGTTGTTCCTTCTTTTGACCTTCACAAGAAATGAACAACTGATCTGAAGATCTGAAAGATTTACATCTTTCAAGACAGTACATGAATTGTCAGTGGACATCCATGACATGCAGTATCCATTCTCCCTCACTTTTGTGTTCAGGAAAAAATATGGAGAAATTAACAGTTTGCTAAGGATACCACTTTAGGCATATACGAATGATTAGTTCTCAAAGAAACCCTGTCCCTGTGGAAAATGAGATAGGGTTGGTTCACCATAAGAGCATGCAATTCAGATACCCTTCTTGCAGAGGTCACAGCATTCAGTAAAACTGTTTTCCATGTTAGGAAACTCAAGTCAGCAAACTTCCAAGATAGCTGCACACTGAGTAACAGCTTAATTCTAGCTCCCCAGTGTGAAAACAGAAACTCAGCAGAGAAGGCCAGTAGACCTTTGTGTTTCTGGGTCAATTTCAGTAAATGGCTTGAAAGTGCACTGCCTGGATGCCAGGAAAAAAGAAATACAGAACACCTGAAAGAAAATCAGCTACAAAAGTTGAGGAAAAACACTGACTGGGAAAAGTTCTGCAGCTGTTCAGCAAAAAGCAGTACAAGCTCCAGACATGACTTCCAGTAACCTAGAGGAAAGTATAATACAACTGCACACAGACCTGGTTAAAATAAACAAAACATGTATGGAGTATATCAATTCAAACAACAAATGGCTGAAAAAATGGAAGAAGCTTTAAACAGATATTCAGATGAGGTGATAAAACTGCAGAAATCAGAGGTTGAAATTAAGAAAAGGATGGCTGAATATGAGTCTGCACAAGAAGAGATGTTTTAACAAATAACAGAATTAGAGGACAGGGCACGTAAGGAAATCATTAGATTTTCAGTTCTACTGGAGAAGCTGGAAGGAACAGACTGTATTAATTTTATGAAAGCAGAAATAAACAACTGGACTTGCATTCCACAGCAGAAGTTGTTAGTTGAAAGGGCACATCATGTGTATGCTCCAAACCTAGCTATGAGAAAGCAACCTGGACCTTCAATAGTAAAGATGTAATACTACCAGCAGAAGGAGATGATTTGGAAAAAAATGTGGTAGAAGGACAAAGTCCTAAAACTGGAAGACAGCAGAGTGTTTGTGATGAATGATTGCTCATTGTACACCAAGCAGAAGAGGAGCAAATGTATGCCTCTATTTAGGAAATGTCGAGAAGAAGGCATGAGATTCAAACTGCTGTACCCAGTTATTTTAAAAATATTCTTCCCTGGAGGAGCAGAATAATTGTTTTATGAAGTATATGCTAAGGAGGAAATACAAAAGTTTGTCCAACAAAAACTGAGTTGTGAAACAGAAGGAGATTCTGCTTTGTATTCTTCTGGTAATAAAGACCACAGAGAGAATGTGCCAATGAAACCTTTTCCAATGTTTCAACAGAAAATGCAGGACAGAGAGAAGGTAGCATGAGAGTTGACTAGAAGAATTAAGAGTACGTTGGAAGTGAAGCACACCAGGATGTGGGGGATGGAGATGAACAGGACTAAAACCAACTTGGAAACTGACAAATATAGGATTACAAAGCAATAATTATATTTGTAAAATATGACAGAATGAGAAAGTATGGAACTATTGGACTTTTGTGGACTTTGTTGGACTTGTGTGGGACTCTAAAGCATATGTCCCACTTCATGTCACTAATGTCCAGAAAATTACTTAGAGGAAGGGAAGAGGAGGGGAGAAAATTAATTGTAAGCAAAATAAAATTATTTTCTTTGCATGCTATAAAGTAAATTTTTGTCAGCTATTTTTAAATGTAATGGGGATGCTATTGTAAATGGGTGCTCCTGTTTTTTTCTCCCTTCTTCTCCCTTTCTCCTTGTTCAGTTTTAAGAAATGCAGGCACTGCAGTGTAAAAAAGGAAAAAAAAGAAGAAAAGTCTGGTTAAAACAGTGTGACAAAAGAAAAAAAATGAATCTGCTTTTTTATCATTCTTGTGTGTGGGGGTAACTCGACTAGAGCCCTTGGCTTGATCTAGTAACATGTTTTAAGAGAAAGCAAGTAAATGAAAAATAATATTGTATATTATAAGGCTTAGTAGCAATTCTGTATCTGGTCCTCATGTTTCCATGGAGACAATCTGATAAAGACAAACTGGCTACAATCTGATAAAGAGAAATTGGCTAGAAAATAAAAAGAGAAATTGGCTAGAACATAATGCTCTCTGAAAGCATTCAGGTATTTTCCCAGCTATTAAGATAAGACAAAACCAGAGACAGAAGCACAGGCTGCACCATGTGTCTTAGCATAAATAACCTTTCTTTTAGGTTACCTCAAGTCTATGTGTGTGGTTTTTCAGTTTGGGACATTTGTTTCTATTAGGCAGATAAAACTTCAATATTTGAATATGTATATACTTTTGTGTGTTTGTATTAAGTTAATAGTTTTTCAGGGGGGTAATGGGGGTGTTTTTTTTTTTTTTTGCTTGAGGGCTTTCAATAAAAAAAAAAGTTTTGTAACATGTGACATAGGCTCAAATGGATGTGATAAGAAACAAATGTATAAAAGTTCAACATACCAAACACTGCATGCATGTAACACAAAGGCTGGAACTACACATTTAACATAACATTTGTTATACATAAAAGGTGGGAATAATAACTTTTTAATATAGTGATGCTTTCTGAAATATGTCTAAATGTCAATGGTCTCACAGATAAATACAAAAAGGAAAGAGTAGTGAATTATATTTAAAAATGTAGAGTGCAAATAGTTATGCTACAGGAGACACCCTTGGAAAGAACTGAACATGTGAACTTCATAAATACAGGTTTTCAGGATGGTTATTTAGCAAAATACCTGTGACAAAGGAAAAGAGTACTTATATTAGTTGCAAGAGGAGCTCCAATGGTGATAGAAGAGGATACAAAAGATAATAATGGTAGATGTATAGCAGTAAGGGAGTACTGACAAGGGGGGGGGGGGAGGATTACACTGGCATGTATTTATATTCCACCTAAAACTGCTATAATGGATCTCAAGAAAATTCTGGGAAAAAGTAAGCTTTCAACAAGAAATATTACTTAGAGGTGGCAACTAGAATTTGATTTGCAACAATGAAGATGTGTCAGGGGGGCCCAGAAGGGAAAGTATAACAAAGGAGGGTATACTTTTGAACAAAGTTATGAAAATATTTGGCATAGAAGATATGAATTCAGTACTAGAAGTTTGAAGTGAATTTACATATTATTCCCCAAGATACAATAACTGGGATAGACTAAACAGAATTTAATTGAAAGTCATGATATGCACTTAATAGATATTTCATATCATGTACCAATAATAACTAAAATAAAAATACAGGGCAGTGAAATAAAAAATGAGACACTGGCACTTTCCCACCTATCTGTTAAAAAGAGAAAAATTTAAGGAATGGGTAGTGTAAATTATTCAGGAGCTTTTAGAGACGATATAATTTTTCTAAAATACAGCTAGGGAGTGGGATAAAACTAAACTGGAGTTTAAAAATAAGGTGGAAATAAAAGAAAGACAGATATTCTTACTGCATTCTTACTGCTATATAAACCCTGTGTCTTATAAAGGTTCTGCTTGTATTGCTCAGGCACTGGATTGCATTGCATAAGTGGAAATTCCTTAAGATTCCAAGAGCAGGATAAGTTATTTCTTATACTTATTTCACTGAACTGCACTTCTGAAACACTTATAATTGTGCTATACAGTTGATCTTCTACATTTTGCACTGTTATAAAGCTTTTTTATTGTTTCGCTGCATTTATGTACTGTTTTATACTGTTTTAACATTACTTAACTGTAAACTGCTTTTTCATACTGAGAGTTGTATTTTCTGTTTGTGAGTGCTCTATCCGAGCTTTTCTGTGCATTTTTGATAATTGTCTGTTTACAGTTAAAAGCATTCTCGAGTCTGCTCCTTGATCTGTTTAAAACTTTCATTTAGTGGCTACAGCTAGGAACTGTAATTAATTTTTCCCACCCACCCTCGCTAGAAACTGTAATTAATTTTTCCCACCCACCCTCCCTAGTGTTGTCTGTTCTTATACTTGGTGGCTTTGCAGTTGCCCGCCCATACTGTATATTTGATCTGTGACACTCCTCCAAGTCTAGTGCAATTAGTTCACTCAATCTAATAGAGAACATTTGTGAAGGCCAACCCACTCAGATTCTTAACATTGAATTAACTTCTGTTCCAGCTTTCTCCATTTCCACTTTACTGGAAAAAAAAAATCTAAGCTTGCTTCCCCCCTTTCCTGTGCAGGTCTTGTCCAGATACGGGTTTGCTGTGTCCAGGACTGTTTGTGAGCTCCTAAGCCCCCCCCCCTTAACTGGGGTTAAACTATTCCTGGCGCCAAAAAGTCTGTTCTTCAAAATTTCCCTTGCAACTAGCCAGCTTTTTAATTTTAGCACTCATCTGTTTCTTTGAGCTCAGCACTTGTTCAGAACTCATTGTAAGCACTAAATAAGTTACAAATTACTACAGCACTCAACTTTCCTCACTTGTCTAGAGGAAAACAGTTTTTAGCACTTAATAAATAAGCACCTATTCAGGCATGTCTAAAGGTCAGCTCCCGGTGTTTTCTCCTGTCTACCTGATGAATCTGGGCATCTTGGGACAATGCAGCAATTGCCTCATGTACACAGACAACCCTCTCCTCCTACCACCCAACACTACGACCTGTGAGAGATGCACTTATATAGCCAAACTGGAAGCAAAGATCTCTTCACCAAAGACTGGCCTAGACAGTCAAGAGGAGAAGGTAAACATTTGCACCGCACCACACTCATCACATAGTCCCTCAAAACCTACACCACCAAAACACACACACAGAAGCACAAAACACACACCTACATTTGCGGAGGCTCTCAGTACAAATCTGCCCAAACAACAGAGACCTCCAAAGCAGAAATGAAAGCAACCTCCACCCCCCCAACACAACTCAAATGACACATAGCCCACATACTCAGTGTGCCACTCAACTACAGCCCATAAGGCATAACGTACCCAACACTCTAGTCATAGGTGACTCCATAGTCAGGCACACTGATGTTCCACTCACCAAGCTAAACAAGGAAAAAGTTACTGTCAGCTGCCTGTCAGGTGCCAGGATCCGCCACATAATGCACGCACTCAGGTCACTCCACAACAAGTACAAATATGACTCTGTCATTGTCCATGTTGGTGTGAATGACCTGAGATGTACCTCCCTGGACTACATGAAAAGAGACATGGAGGAGCTCTCCGATCTTGTAGCCCAGGCAGGTATGACCCTAGCTTTGAGTAGCATCCTGCTATCCCCCAGAATAATACCACAGTACAAGGACAAAATGATTGACTTTAAAAATTGGCTAAGCTTCTGGTGTCATTCTAAGGGAATCCAGTATCTGTCTGCCTGGGATGACATGATCGACAGACCACGCTGCTTTTCCAGAAATGGCCTGCACCTGTCGCCCTTAGGATTCCGGATACTGGCAAAGGCTCTTGCCACCCCTATAGTGCCTTTTTTAGGCAAGGTTCAAATGACAAATTCACCACCGTAACAGGTACAAGCAAGCAAAATCTGAGGGTAATGCAAGAAGTCTAAACCTCAAAATGCACTTACTCGAGGCACTCCTTAAAATGGAGAACATTGACATCTGTGCAGTGACAGAGACCTGGTTCAAAGCTCCAAAGAGCACCCCTGCATTACCAGGCTATAACTCATACCACACCTTTCGGCCACCAAACCCGGACCGAAACACTTAAGGTGGAGGCGTGTCCATATTCATTAAGGATATCCACACCTCCAAGCTAGTTGCTCAGCATAATGTATCCGAGATTATCCAAGTTCAACTAACTCTGGGCAAAACTGCAATCCAGATTGTAGCTTGCTACAGACCCCCCACCATGCCCCAGGATTCCCACTCCTCTTTTCTTGATACACTGGAAAATATTAAGGTACAACCCAACACTCTAACAATGGGCGATTTCAACTACACTACCATTACCTGGGAAAACTACTCATGTACCAACTCTTTTGCTCAACGTTTTCTGAAAATCATCAATTCCAATGCCTTGGATCAACTTATCCACACCCCCACCAGGGGCAGCAATATCCCAGACCTGGTCATCACCAACATGGGTGACCGGTGTTCCACACCAGAGGTCAGCTCCTCGTTGGTCAGATCCGACCACAAGCTAATCACCCTAGACATCCACATCCCGCTCCCACTCCCATTAGGAAAATGACCTTAAAAAAATTTATCCAAAGCCAACTTCACGCTTCTTAAGACAGAAGTGGCAAACTTCACGACACCCATGCAGATGAACAATAGAGGTATGACTGCTGAATCCTACACAAATGCACTTTATAAGCACTTACACGAGTGCATTGATTGTGCTATCCCTAACAGAACCAAGATGCTATCTTCCAAAAAAAGGAAGCCAATCTGGCGGTCTTCTGCCATAAACAAACTCTACAACAGAAGAAAGAAATTGTTGCAAAAAAGAGTAAAATCCCACGATTGGAGAAACTCCCTGGTCAGCCTCAGTAAGAAGCTGAGATCCCTCATAAAATCCTCCAAAGCTAGTTATGAAAACAAAATTGCCACTGATTCTAAAGACAACCACAATGCATTCTATAGCTATGTCAAGAATCTCAATGGCAACACTCAGATCTGCTCCGAGTTACAGCACAATGACACTAAATATACAGAACCAACTAATATTCCCAACATCCTGGCAGATAGGTTCAGTGCTAACTTTACCCCCCTCTCACCCCTAAAGGGCCCATCTTTATACCGGAAGAATGCAAAGTTCCTGTAATCACGGCTGCACAGGTAAAAACCTCACTCTCCAAAGCCAAGAACACAGCATCCATGGGACCTGACAACATCCCAGGCTGCCTTCTACATAAACTACAGAATGAACTGGCACCCCACCTAAGTACCATGTTCAATCATAGCCTCACCTCAGGCTTTGTGCCCATTGAATGGCGCACCATGACAGTTATCCCACTCCACAAAGGGGGCCACAACAGACCCCGGGAACTACCCCCCCATTAGCCTGACGAGCCTCGTCTGCAAGGCCATGGAACGTGTCATCATGGAACTCATAAACAAAGACATTGGAGATCTCCAAACTCTGGATCCCACACAGTTTGGGTTTGTAAAAGGCAGATCATGTCTCCTAAACCTGATAGACTTCTTTGAAGTAGTCACCAAAGCCATAGATGAGGGTAAGGTGGTTCACACAGCCTATCTAGATCTCGCCAAGGCATTCGACACTATCCCCCACTCTGGAATTATAGATAAATTCACTAAACTAGGTATAAATCCCTATGTCACAAGATGGGTTGCCAACTGGCTTACCGACAGAACCCACACTGTGAAAGTAGCAGACTCCAAATCAGACTTCAGACCACTGACAAGTGGAGTACCACAGGGTTCAGTTTTGGGTCCTCTCCTGTTTGGTATCTACTTCTCTGAAGTACAGGCTAACACAGAAGGTCTTTGGCTAACTAAATTCACAGATGACTCCAAACTAGGAGCCTTAATCGAAACTCTTAACGATGTGGACATCCTACAAAAGGGCCTCACTGAGACAGATGCCTGGTGTAAAAGACATGGTCTCAAGCTCAATGCCAAAAAGTGCATTGTCATCCCCTTTGGTAAAAACTCTGTACTGAACTACCACATAGGCGGTAGTCTACTTAACACCGAAAGTGTGATAAGAGACCTTGGGACACAGGTGGACAGTAGTCTCTCCTTTGATAATCACATCGCCACAGTGGTCAGGAAATCCTTCTACGTGGCACACCTCATCACAAAAGGTTTCTCATCCAGAAAAAAGAGGTCATTGTTCCCCTCTACTCATCACTCATTAGACCCATTATAGAGTACAATGCACCTTTTGGTATGTACCTCACAAGACATTTACAACAACTGGAAAGGCCACAAAAATACCTCACAAAGAGGATTACTGGCCTCAAACAGATGCCTTATGCAGACCGTCTCAAAAAAACTGCAGCTTTTCTCCGTCGCATATCGCCTACTCAGAGGCGATCTCTGCCTAACATACAAAGCTATGTCAAACCCAGAGCTGTTGGACATGCTCCACTTAAAGAAATCCCAATCTCTCCGAGCTACACGCTCTAGGGACCTAAACCTTGTCACCACAATAAACAGAACATGCTGGAGGGATAGATTCCTGTCCCAGAGACTTCCCATACTCTGGAACAGACTGCCTATCTATGTCAAACAGAGCTCCTCATTAGCACTCTTCAAGAAAAATCTTGATGACTGGATGGGTAATAGGAAATTTACCCTGGGGATCACCTCTGCCGTTCTGCTTGATAGGGGCACAGGAAAATAATTTCCTTGGGTGGCGAAAGCCAGGGTACCTTTTTGGCTAGGCTTGTATAGGCCCTAGGGCCAATAGCCTAGTACCTACCTATGAACCTATGAACCTATGGTTAAGAAGTAACAAGAATTATTTAGAGGGACTGACAAATGTTAAAGTACTGCAGAACAGTGGGTCTCTCACAAAACACGAAGAGGAGCAACTGCAGAATGCTAAACAGAAAATAAGGGATTACCACAATAATACACATGAATTTAGAAGGACTGCTGTGAAGCAACTGGTTTTTTTGACAGAAACTCTTAGCACAACTACTCAGGCAACAGAAAGTAGAAACAGCTGTTGTCATTCTTAGGGAGCCTGTAACAAGGAAGGTAACAAAAGATATTAGAAATATTTTGGAAAATCTATGAGAGTCTGTATAAAGTAGAGAAACATGGAAATCAAGAAAAGGTACAAATGAAAATGTTTATAGAAGAATTAAATATGCCAAGGTTAGAGGTAGATTAGGCTCAATTAATAACAGGATAGGAGGAGATGAGATAAAAATGGTGATGTATAACAAATCTACAGGAAATTTATCAGGAATAAACAGTATTCCTGTGGAAGTTAGGAAGCTAGGAGGGAAAAACTGAGAAAGATCTAGGTTTTGTTTAACAGTATTTTAAGAGGAAAGAAGTACCAACGTCCTGGAAGAAAGTAGTGGTAGCTGTAATACCTAAATATGGTAAAGATCCATAAGATCCAGCTTTGTACAGGCCTGTTTCAATACTAAACCATGATTATAAAGTGCTTATGTTTATAATGGCTAAATGAATGGCAAATGTGATATCAAAACTGATAGATATTGATAAATGTGGTTTTGTAGAGAGAAGTCAAACATTTGACAACATTAACAGAACACTGATGATTCACCGGGAAGCAGGATGTAAGAAAATACTACTGTTGCTGGTGGGAAAGCATCTGACAGAGTAAGCTGGAACTTTAAGAGCAGAGGAAAGGAAGCATTTCCATTCCCCTGACAAAATTATAAGGCTGAGTAGCAGGATAAATGAGGGATCGGAGACGAAAATTAATGAGGGTGGGGTCCTCTCTGATAATTTCTGCTTGAACAGAAGAACCAGGCAGGGGTGTCCTCATTCCCCCTTGTTATTTGCATTATATTTAGAGCCACTGGCAAAGAAAATAAGGGACTCAGAAATTCAAGGATATATTTGGTATGGTAGTCAAGACAAGCTGTCTCTATTTGCAGATGATATTATTTTATACCCAACAAATTCCACATTACAGTGTTGTGGAACATTTTGAGACAGTTTCAGATGTTTTCAGGATACAAAATTAATGAAGCTAAAACAAAGGCAACAGCGGCAAATTATGTACCCACACACAAATTGGTTCAGCAATATCGATATTTATGGGAACATGATAAAATGAAGTATTTAGGAGTATCGATTAAAAATGATTCCAGTGTGGCAGCTAAGGATATGTGAGAAGATTCTAAACAAAAGATAGCACAAAAACTGAGAAAATGGAAGTTCTGTTAAATGGATATGGATAGTGAAATACAAACAATTATAATGTTTTTAGTCTGTTTAGTCTTATACACAGGTCAGGAGTATTTTTATCAACCAGACGAGAAATTGTGGACAGCATTTAATAAAGAGCTGAAGGATTTTATCTGTGAGGGGAAGACAACAAGAGTCAAGTAGGATAAACTGATTCTTCCAATAGAACAATGCAGATAGGGATTACCCGATTTGAAGGGGCATTTCAGAACAACACACTTAAGACTCCTATACATAGAACAAGCAAAAAACAATAATTCAAAGTGGAAAGGGATGATGATGAAACAGGGGAAGCTCAAGAAACAAAGAAAGACTGGGATTTCGGATGCAGACCTTTAAGGAGAAAAACAATAATCATACATAATATTATATTCATTAAGTAACAGAACGTATTCTATAAAATAAGCCAACACAGGAATGGAGAAAAGAAATTTTGCTGATGGGGATGACTGCAATTAGGGATACAGATGATAGGCAAGAGGGGGCTGGAATTTATTACAGAAAACTGGCAAAGGAACCAAGGTATTGGGAGGAAAAAACAGAGAGGGAAAGGTAATAGAATGGGAAGATGCCAAGTATTTATTTGGACTGCAGGTTTTACACTGCCTTCCCTGTCAAGGACTAATATCAGACTACAGGCAAAGAGAAGGAAATTGTGGGTCCTAAATGAAAGACCAGCACTGGTAGAGTTTTTACTAGAATCTATAACAGAAAATGCTTTTAAAAAAGGAATAATTAGTACAGTGTATAAAATATTGCATGATAACTATAAGAATCAATTAGAGGATGTTAGAAAGGATTGGGAAGGGAGACTGGATAAGCAATTCACAAAGAAACAATGGGAGATATGTTTATGTCTCTGAAATCTGCAACAAAATCTAGAAGATTTAGGATTTTTCTTGGAAATGTTTACATAGTAGACTCCAGAGAATTTTTCCTCAGGTAAAAAGCAAATGTTGGAGGTAGATGGGGAAGAAAGAGGTCATTTGGAACACATTTTCTGGAAGTGTAATGAGTTGTCAGACTTTAAAGATTCCCTGCAGACTACTCTAATAGAGATGCTGGGTGAGCAAACTGATACAACTAGGGAAATGATTTTTCTGAGCTGTGATACAGAATCTGAATTGCCTAAACATAGTAAGGCCTTGCTACGTCTAATTATGGTGGCTGCCAAAAAAAAAGCAATTACTAGAAAATGGAAATCAAAGTGTAAACCAACTCTACTAGAAGTAATGAATATGTTAACAGAGATAAAACAACTGGAATTGGGATCTTTAGAAAAGGGTAGGTGCAAATTACACAGGATAAAATGGGAATTGTGGGAACAATACATACAGGGGAGGAATGGGGTTTAAAAAATGTAGGAGCTGAATGAGCTATGTAATGTTTGACTGAGAATGATTGTGTAGATTATAAATGATGTATAATGTTTGCAACTAGAATTATGATTTCCTATGTAAAATGCTTGCAACCTGGATTGTGTCAACATAGTTTGTTTTCATTTATGTAAATGTATGATTGCATATATCATAAGTGATAATTTAAAAAAAGATCTTTCTTGTTAAATAAAAAAAGGACCTCAAGCCATCTGGTTCAAATGGAGAATATGTTAGCTTCTCTAACACAAAATTAAGATCACAAAGCGGGCCATCAGTTTTGTTGGAGACTTTGTGTGCAAACCCCCCTTTCAAAAACATTTTGACATAAGAATGCATTGAAAGAGGAGGATCCATGGGCAGACATGCTAAAATGGGCGATAAATGAACTTTGAGGGAGGGGTAAGAAAGGTTACAGGACAGTAACTCATAAAAGCATCATAAAACAAGAGAACAAACAAAACTAGAGAATGGGTGTTGGTTATATTGTTGCTAATATGTGATTTTCTTGTCTATATTAGTACTTGCTGCATGTCCTCAGTAAACAGATGCCTAAAGGCAATTAAGACCCTATCATCCAGCCAGTCAAATGAAGTTGATTGGTGGTGAAGTGTATCAAACACCCCTTCTGTTGTGTGAGTAGATCCACTCTCCGAAAGTTCATGGTAATTGCTCCTGGCCATTTCCAAATGAAGCGAGAACCACGGTTGCGTGGGCCAGAAGGGTGTCACCATAGTGATCATGGAGGATTCTTTCTGAATCTTCAGATGCATCCTGGATACTGGTGGAAAGACTAGAAAAGCATATAGGAACATTCCTGTCCAAGGTAAAGACAAGGCATCTTCTTCCTGGTCTTCTTGCATGGATTCCTGGAACAGAATCTTGCCAGCTGATTTTTCAAACAGGAGGCAAAGATGTCTATATGAGGAGCTCCCCACAGATGGATCAAATCTTGGAAGACCCCTGACTTATTTTCCATTCATGAGAGTCTGCACTTGCCCTGCTAAGCTTGCCTGCCACAGTTTTACTCTGATGGAATGTAGAATGCCTGTAGAGTGAGACTGTGCTGTGAAGCTACTTCTCAGGTTGACACAGCTAGTCTGCAGAGGGGGTATGACCCAGTTCCCCCTTGTCTGTCGATGTACCACATGACTTGGCATTGTATGTATCATTTTAAGAGTTCGTGGAGACCAAAGATTATTCGGACAGTTGAGTGCCTTGATCAGGTCAAGCATCACTTTCATATTTACATGCTTACATCTGTCCTTGGTGTCCCACACACCTTACAATTTTATATGTCTGTGTTGACTGACTGCTTTGGAACAGGGAGGGGAAGGACAGACCTGGATTTAGGGATATCTGTTATCTCCACCAAGTGACTTCCCTTCTGACAAACCCCAGCACTGGAATCTATAAAGACAAGGGATGTTGGTGCCTGGACCAAACAAACTTCAGATACCACCGATTCTTTCTCAAGTGGAATCTTGCCAGGGATAACATGAGAATCACAGAAGCCATGATATCCAAAATCCTGAGTTATTCCCTCACAGTAACCAAAGTCTTAGTGGAAAACCCTAGAAATAGATTTAGATATAGATCATTTTTTTTCCTGTGGAAGACTAGCTCTTTGAAGTGTGGTGTTTAGTTGACATCTCAGAAACACAATCCTGTGAGAAGGAGTCAAGAATGACTTCTGAATGTTCTCTTGGAATCCCAGCTCATGTAAGAGATCCGTAAGCAAGTAGTTCAAATATGGAAAAATCTGACTACCCTGCAGTCTGCAGTGAATTATAACAGGAGCTAGATACTTTGTGAACACTCTTTCTGCAGTAGATAGTCCAAAGGGTAGAGCAGAAAACTGAAAATGTGATCCAGACACACAAAACCTTAAGAACTCTGTGAAATCTGGATGAAAAGGAATGTGATGATAAGCACCTTTTAAATCCAATGTTACAAGAAAGCTTGAATGAGGAAGAAGATATAATAGGTTGTGAAGTGACATCATTGTGAATTTGGGCACCATCATAAACAGATTTAGGGAAGAAAGATACAGAACCGGTCTCCAAGCATTTTCTTTCTTTGGCACTAACACATCCACTGCAAAGGGAGGATAGGTTAGGTTCTATTACTCCCTGGAACAGAATGTGATGAAGGACAGGTGGAAAGAAAAGTGTTTGGTCTGAAGGATAAGGAATTACCCTCTGGAAAGGAGGAATTATCCCCCACTGCCATCTGTAACCTTGAAGAATTATTTACAGAACCCATTTGTCTGTTGCCAAATGTGGAGATTCAGACCTTCTGAAAGAAAAAAATGGACTGCCAGGGTGGAAGAGGGAAACAAAACCTCTCAAACAGGCATTCTGACTTACTGGCCTGTCCTTGGTCTTGTGAGTTTCCAGAATTTGTCTTGAAATCCCCATGCCATTTATTCTTAAACATCTATTTGCCTGTACTTTTTTGAGACTGTTTATTTTGTTCCCTACCAAAACTGGTTGAGGAGCAACAGAATCCCTTGGAAAACTTGGAAAAGGAAGGCTGAAAAATCTTAGAAATTCCTTACATCAGTTTAGCCTTTTCATCATGTTTTGATCACCTCTGCAGCACAGGGGCCAAAAACTAAATCTCGATCAAAAGGAGAATTTAAAATCTCATTTTTAACATCATCTGAGAGGTTCTGATAGCTCAGCCATGTAAAGCTCTGGAAACAGTACCAATGGCCATAGTCCTTGAAAACGTATCAACAGAGTCATACACTCTATATGCGATGAGTTGTGACCTGAACAATAGAAGAAATTAAATTATTTAAAGGAGATTTTTCCTCACAGGAAAAAACTGCAGATAAGACATTCCTCATACTTTAACAATTAGTCAGAACAATAAATTTAAATATCTGAAAAATCAAAATTGCAGAAGCATACACTTTTTCCCATACTTATCAATAATCTTTCCATCCTTATCAGAGGCAGCATGACTGAGATTAACTAAGTGTTTAGCAGCAGAAGGATTACCTACACTACAGCTGCTGATCAGGTTTGGGAAGAGAGCATAAAAACTTGAGAGGCTGAGGAGCTTTATACATCCTATATGCCTTCATAGGGGCAGCCAAGTGACTGTCTGGAAAATTGCAGACACTAACTAACTAACTAACACACAGACACACACACACACACACACACACACACACACACACACACACACACACACACACACACACACACACACACACACATACACCAAAGCTGACTAAACTGGAGGAATGGGTGTAGGTTGAGGAAATCCCACCAGTAACAACTCATAATATTTTCTAGGGGACTGATAAACCTCAGTGTACTCCCACTGAAAACACTGAGACACTCTAGAAATAGTCTCAAAGAGAAAGAACCCCCCACAGAGAGCATCAGAAAATGAGCTCTCTTCTGCATATGAATCAGAAATCTTTGAAGAAAATCCTGTATCTGTCACTCTATCCTGCTTGAATCTCTTCAGGAAAGGAGATATCCCTCTTTATTTTACCAGAAACTACTTTACAGTAAGTATCAACAGCCTGA